>NC_066583.1:427750166-427829888 GCF_024323335.1 Lathyrus oleraceus
GGAAGCCATGCTGGATCTCTAGGAAACAAGTTACCTATAACTTGCTCTGATGCCAATTGTAAGTTGTAAATGCGCCTAAGAGGGGGGGGGGGGTGAATTAGGTGGTTAAAAATCTTCGAACTTGTTTCCGGTTTTTGGTTATTTTACGTTAAGTGCGGAAAGATAAATTGCGGAAAGTAAAAAGACACCGGAAATTATAGTGGTTCCCTTCACAATCGAAGGTACATCCACTCCCCTTTCCACACGAAAGAGATTTCACTATAGTTAGAATTATGGTACAGCCTATTCACACCAACGGTGATGCCTACTATCTAACCTATAGGTAAACAAGTGTATGAAGAACAATCCTCTTCAACACCAACCCTTGTGTCCAACAATCCTGGATCACAAGTCAAACAGAAATAAATCTTTTGATGATATTAACAAAGTGTAGTATTATCAATCTTCTCTGATTGATCTTCTCCTTAGATAAATAATTCACTCAATGAATAATATACCAGTGTCAAGAAATAGAATGAGATGAAACTTTGATTATGAACACTTTTAAAAAAAATATTGAAGGAAATATGAAAGAGTGATTATCTTAAGTTTGTATGAAAATTCTTGGAGGTGAAAATTCATTTTGAAAAATTAAGAATTATATTGCCAAAACACCTTTTCAAAGAGGTATCATTTTCTCCATAAACATTGATGAAAAGATATAATTTTTCAAAAACATTTTCACTGCAACGAACAGTGTTAACCGGTTAACCAAATGGGTTAACCGGTTAACGCATACAACGTTAACACAGGATTTCAAAAAACAGGGTTGTTAAACGGTTAACCCATATGGTTAACCGGTTAACACTGTTGAAATGCAGAAAAAATACTTTAAGAAAATTGTGTCTTGCATTTCAATGTGTTAACAAATGGTTATGTTTAAAAATACAAATGCAGATCATGATTGTTGAACACTTGTATACTAATCTAAGAGTGAGTTAGATATACCTAAGAAGTGAACCAACAATCTTGCAAACGGTTGACTTGAAAAAGAAGCTTGATCAAAAAGGTTCCTCATGCGTATGTGGCTTGATCACTTTGATGCTTGAATTATCTTTGAAGCTCTTCTCTTTTTGCATTGATGCATGTTGTCTTCATCAAAATACTTCGATTTGATTGAAGCTTGCTTCTACACCTCCTCTGAAGAGTTTTTCCAATTTTTGTTCAATACTATTCAGGTCATATATGAACCTGTTGTTGAGCTTTATTCCGGTGTCAGGTCATATATGAACCTGTTCTGAAGATTTTTTCCCTTTGTTTGTTCAATACTATTCAGGTCATATATGAGCCTGTTGTTTAAACCTTATTCCAGTGTCAGGTCATATATGAACCTGTTCTGAAGAGTCTTTCTCTATGATTGTTCCAGTATTATCAGGTTATATATGAACATGTTGATACACTCTTCTTGAATTTTTCTGAGTTTGTTAGGTCATACCTGAACCTGCTGTCAGAACTTCTTGATATTCCCCAGCGTTGTCAGGTCATATGTGAACTAGTTGTAGCATTTTTTCCTTTATTCGGGTTAGTAAGTCATATGTGAACTTACTACCGAAACCTCTTGTATTCCAAGTATCGATTATCAAATTTCACTTTGAGCACTCCCCGTTGTGTCTGATTCTCCAGCCGGATTTGTCTTCCCCAGCGAGTTTGTTTATTTTACCATTTGTCTGTCTCCCTGTGGACCACCAGCATTCCCCACAGCTTGGTCTGTCTAGTAGCATCTCCTGTTAAGGGTCCACCATATCCCTAGCAGATAAAAAAATCACAAAAAAGAGAATCCATGCATATCATATATCATCATCACATCATGTCATAGGGATTCAGGATCAAATCCGGGTTTTCCTAGTATTTAACCATCTCCCACTATGATCATATGAAGAGTGTCCTGCTTCATATTCTCTAGTTGAAGATACTTAATAGGGGCAACTGTCATACCCCGATTTTGGTCCTGAATTTTTCCATTTTTTTATTTTATTTGGCACTTGGCCTAAAGTTCATTTGCATACATTCATTCCCAAATCCATATTTTTGTTACACATTGGTCATTGTCTAGGCCTTTTTGATCATGGTGCTTTTGATTATAAAATGGATTTTAATTATTTGACTTTTTAATTTTCAATTTGATTTTAATTTCAAATTAATCCTAAATTCCAAATTTCAATTTGATCTTAATTGTGTTTTTACTAATGATTCAAATTCTAATTGATTTTTAGTTTCCAAATAAATGTTAGAATTGGACATCAAAGTAGTTTTAACAAATTATAGATTAATTTGATTTTAATTGGTTTTTATTTTTTATTTTTAATTGACATTGTGATTAGTCTCAGGTTATTTCTAAAATCCATATCCATTTTTATAACCAAACATGATCCATCTTCATCCATAGTTCATCTCAAATCAAATAGCACATACACACATTCATAACATTCAATAATATTTAGCTTTCAAGCATTTCCAAAACCATATTCATACATACATGTTTCTCCCAAATGCACGTCCATTTTTACAACAGTAAACCATATTTCATCGAGTAAAAGCATCCTAATTACAAACCATGACTCATTCAAACCAAAGCCATTGCGTCATTCCACGGACCTTTGATTACAATGTTTGAAACGAAATGCAAAATTCAAACCAACACATTCACATTTCAAAGCTGCCACAACCTTGGGCAATCCCCGAATTACAGCGGATTATCATTTGTTACATCCAATTTTCAAATTCACAAAATAGAACCTTCATGACAATACAACACACAAAAGCTAACACAAATAATCCTAAATCTAGCAACTTTGCCGCCTACCAAATTCAGAGTTACTAATCTCATTGGCAGCACAATCCTCAATCCTCATTCTACACTTGGAATCACTCATTAACACTCGATTTTGATTGATGTGATTAAATTATGGAGAATTCCCAAGATCAACAAGGAACCCTCTCTTCTCAAACCCTTGTTAATGCTACTCAATGCTCTCAGTCTCTGCTACCATTTAACATTGATGCTGCCGCTCAGGATGCCGTTTTGCGCGAACAAGAACTTGCAACTCAAAATATCATAAGGACCCAGAGAGAGGTGACAACTACCACATCACCTTCCAAGGATAATTTTGACATATTCTCTGCCCGTCATCACCCCAATGCTTTGAAGGAACATCTCTTGAATATGGCCACTGAGCATAGGTCTGAAATCGCTCTTAAGCGTGGAAAACCTGCACTTCCACAAGTCAACACAGAAATAGGCAATGGATATTGTGTACCTGGTGGAGGTGCCTATAATGATATTCCCAAGCTTAACACTGACCCTGACAACAGCGCATTCAGTCTGCCCGAATCTAAATTTGATAGATATTCAGAGCAAACATCTGCAGGTAAAGAATTGCCCGAGTTCCTCAAGCAGAAGTTAAGAGCTCGGGGTGTTCTTAAAGATGATATACATACCAAAGATATTAAAGGTACTTCAGCTGAACTTAGGGGAAATGAAAACTTACCTCCAGGATGGTTTGTCATGAAGGTGGAAGCAAAAGATCCGGGGAGTGGTGCATTTTACTATTATAATGAAAGTACCGGGAAGAGTCAACGGGCAAAACCTTGCGAAGCATCCTTAACTGAGCAATCAACACCGTCTTTGAATCTTCCGGAAAATTGGGTGGAAGCATGCGAACTCGGCATCTTCAAACACAATCCAGCATTATACTTTGTAAGCTTCCCAACACTTGTGGAGTGGCTAGTTTCCGCGCCAAATGCAATCCCAGGAGTACCAATTGTCGCAGAAAAATCAATAGCAGGGTTGCAATTTAAAACAACAGAAGTAGTAAAACCAGCATGATCATGAAGATATTGAACCTCAATCTTTCCGGATTTGTAATCAGGTAATCGAATAGAAGCAACGACTTTCGCAGAAGACACAAATCTGTGAGAGTAAATGTTGTCAACACACTTGATTCGGTATCAACTTTGAAAAGAAGAGTATTCTTTTTGTGGTTAATTTGAGCAGCAACATCACCGGAGGAAGGTCCTCTACTCTTCAATAACGTTGAATGCAAATCGATGCCGGAGTTGGTGGAGGAGGATATTGTGAACCGTTGATCGGAGTTGTAATCTTTGGTAAGGATATCTCTGGATAATATTCCGATGTCGGAGAAGATACTGGGGCATTTGGAAGACATTGTTGATGATGTTGTTAGGAAGTTTGGTGTGAGAGTACGATTTTGACTATGACCAAGATGCTAAATATTTTGGAGGAGTCTCTTAGAGTTTGTTCTAATAATCTTGCTGCAATCAACACACCAGCAACCATGTCCAATGACGACCTGTGACCTGCAAGAAAACACACCAAACCAGAACAAATTTGCGATTTATGATGCAATCTTGAAGCAACTTTGGCACCATTCTGATGCAATCGTGTGCTTTTCTGTGAAAACAACTGCAGCATTTGGTGGAGCTGGTGTTAGTGCAGCAACAGGAGTGATGACTGTTGCCATTTTGCTTCTCACTAAAATCACTCCAAAAACGTTGCGGTTCACAATGCCACAGAGGTGGCTCGGTTTGCGTGATCCATATGTAACCGAAAAGGAGCTAAAACTGATGCTGAGGGGTGCAGAATTAGTTGGAAATATAAGAGGATTCAGAGCTACACAAGCCATGTGAGGGTAGCGCATTCCAGCCGGCATCATCAAACCAATACTCCGAATTCACTGCAGTAAAAGCAAAATAGCAAAGCAGTTAAATTTTAAGAAAATTCCCAAATTGGAATAGAGACAAAATTCAAAGAGAAAGTTTGAGCTCAGATTACCTGTTCCAAATCCAAACATCAAAGGGACCAATCCGATACTGAGCACAAAAAGTGTTTTGGCAGAGACCCCTTTTGATCTCCATAGACCAAATCCCAAACCCTAATCTGCAAAGGATAAATAGGAAAGAAAGGAGGCGATTGAGAGGCGGAGAAAAAGGTCAAAAACGAAACCCTAATAGAGAGGCGGACGAAATCGGAGAAACAAAAACCCCAACCCACAATCAAAACAAACCGGATTAGAGAGGCGAAAGAGTGAGTGAGGTTTAGGCTTCATCGTCACCGTCGTCACCACCGAAGGTGAGCCCCTTTTTTTTTTAGCCATGGATTCTTGCATGTTTCAGAGAGATTGAGTGAGATGTGAGCGATTGGGAACGGAATGGTGTGCGCTTGAGAAGGAGAGACGTGAGACCTGAGAGGCGTGTGAGTAAGATTGAGGCGAGCGTTTGAGAGGGAGAGGACGAGATTACGTGAGTGAAGACGATGAAGGACTTCTGGGTATTGGTTTCCTGTTTTTCCCACTTTCTTTCCTTTTTATTTATTTAAAAAAAAAAAAGAAAAACAACAAACTTTTAAATCATTTAGAAAATTTAGTACGTTTAGTATTCCTTATTTTTAATAGTGTATATTAAGTTTTTTTTTCCCAATTCATTAACTCTAGAACCCAACAGCCAGGCGGCTGGGTTTAATTTTCTGCTGTTTTTTCTTGGTAGTCCAACAGACTGTTTTTTATCTTAGTTTTATTTTTTAATTCTAATTTTTAATCTATCTTGGTTTATATATCTAAATTAGTATTAAGATAATAACTAATCATAAATGGCCTAGTGGAGAGAGACTAGTTTCATAGTCTTTAGTGGAGTGGGTTCGATACCCATATATAGCATTTTATTTCTTTAGCATTCATTTTTTTTATGTTTATGTTTTATTATAATTTCTCCTATACTCATAGTTTCATTATTGATTAATAGCACAAATTGTTTTTTTTTAATTTCATCATCCATTCAAAACCATTTTGAACTATTAAAATCACATTTTTCTCGATCAATGTCGAGCTCATTTTCATACCCTTGTAAGTCGATTGCTTTTAAGCATCGCCATCAACCTCACATAGCTTACTCTTGGGCTTTCTTACAATGAGCCAGTTCTCTTGCACTTACACTCATGCATCGCATTATTATTGTTTGGGCCCGATTTAATTATTTCATGATTTTTGAATCCCATTTAACAAGATGTACCCCACTCCCCGATGTGTAATAATTTTGTACTGTTTTATTTCTTTATTTGTTTGACTGTCTAGTTAGATACTAACACAAGAATAAAATCAACCATTTCCAAAAAAATACAAAAATATGACTCGATCCAACGTCGAGTATTTTCTCAATAAACAAACCAACCCATTTCTCCCTCCCATTCTATTCCATTTCTTTCAAACTTTCATCAAACGCTTGATTCAACGTCAAACCATTTTTCCTGATAAAAACTCAAAAAATATTAATTCATAGTCAAGACTTTTTCAAGATGGAAGTGGAACGTGGTGTATACCACGCACTCCTGAGACTAGGATTCGAGATGTATATCTCGCCAATCCTAGCTCTCGCCATCATCCAAGTTTATCCACTTTGTTTCTCTCAAATACTCATTCAAATTTCTCTTAAACGTCCATCAATACTTGATCTAGTGTCAAGTCTTTTTTTCACAACAAAACTCAAAATACTTAATTCTTATTTAACACTTTCTCAGTAAAGGTGGAAATGGAACATGGTGTATACCATGCACTCCTGAGGTTAAGATTCGAGACGTATGCCCGCCAATCTTAACTCTCGCCATCATTTAAATTGTCAATGTGGTTTCGTCAAACCCTTTCTCAATCAAATCTAAGATACTTAAATCTTATTTAACACTTTTTCAATAAAGGTGGAAATGGAACATGGTGTATACATGCACTCCTGAGGTTAAGATTCGAGACGTATGCCTCGCCAATCTTAGCTCTCGCCATCGTCTAAAATTGTCAATGCGGTTTCTTCAAACCCTTTCTCAATCAAATTCCAAAATACTTAATTCCCATCTTAACCTCTTTCAATAAAGATGGAAATGGAACATGGTGTATACCGTGCACTCCTGAGGCTAGGATTCGAGATGTATATCTCGCTCATCCAAGTCCTCGCCATCACTCAAAATACATCCAACCGATCAAACTCTTTTCTCGCCGCCGTGCGATTAATCAAAAATCTTTTTCATAATGAAAGATATATTGTCTTAAGTGATACAAAACAATGTTTCGGCCACGATTATTGAGTAGAGATAAATGACGCTTTTCCGAATGTAGATTTATAAATCCGTTCGATGTGTGGTATGCGTCCACTCCTCATCTGTTTTGGGTAAAACAATGTTTTCATCGATTAATACAGTATAGCTTTCGCTAAAATCGACAAACAAACAAACATTTTTCTACCCAGAACTACGTAAGCCTTGATTTCTCTTTTGAGATACGTAGGAGCAGGATTTTAAATCTTGTCAGGCCCACTAATAAAAAACTTAGGTTTAGTCCTTAGTTAAAAATCCAAAAAACTTTTCTTCTCATCCTTTCTTTCTTTCCACCTAATAATTCAAAAATCCAAACATATTAACTAACACTAACGCACACAACTGACCTAATGGTTCCCGTTGAGTACAACGGACGTGAGGGGTGCTAACACCTTCCCCTTGCGTAATTGACTCCCGAACCCTGATATTGGTTGCGATGACCATATCTTATCCTTTCTTTTGTCTTGGGTTTATCGATATTTCCCCTTTCCTTTTTAGGAAAATAAAATTCGGTGGCGACTCTGTTCAGCCCATCATTGCGAGCGTGCGATCGCGCTTCGCTTTGAAGTCGTATCCCCACATTTTTCGAGGTGCGACAATCCGAAATTATGGCATTTTCAAAACCATCTTCCCTATATTTTTCAAAAAAGGAAATAAGTCCTTTCAATTGCTCTATAGCAACATTGATGCTCATATCCTTTGATTGAAAGTGTTTATTAACTGAGTTTACAGCGAACAATATTTCATACCAAATAGTCATGCCTATAAAAAATTCAAAATTTTTAAGCTCATAAGTTGCCAAACATTCATCTTCACTTTTTATTTTAGATTCATCATTCACTTCACCTAATTTCAATAAAGTATCTCTTATTTATGAAGTTTGGAATCTTATAGCTTTTACACTTTCAATATGACTTTCCCAACATGTTTGTGACAATGATTTCAAAGTAAGGCTATATATATAATGTCACGCCGCGAAAAAACTTGAGCACATGGTACGCTCGAAGATACAACAGAGTCGCCACCAAACTTTATTTATTCCAAGAGGAAAGAAAAAATATTGATAAAACCAAGGGAAAGAGAAAAATGGTAAGGAAGTGGATTATGCAAGGGGAATGTATTAGCACCCCTCACATCCGTTGTACTCAACAGAAACCATTTTAGTTGTTCTTTGCGCGAATGAGTGTAATTATCTAAAGATTACTTGTAGTTGATTTTAATTAAGGGAAAGATAAGTTTTTAATTAATGTGCTTGGCAAGATGTCGAAATCTTGTGCCTACATATTTCCATAGTGCCATGAGAAAATCAAAGCTCTGTAGTCATGGTAGAAAATATGGATATGTTGGTTGTTTTTACTGGACGGTGTTAACATTCATGTTCTAGCAGTTTAACGTTGCTTATATACTTCCGCGCCGGAGGCTTAAGCGTTGTTTATGTTGCGGTAGAACGGAAATAACATGTCCTTTTTGAAAGGTTTTGAATGTTCCCTAAGACGAAAAAATTGAGCTTTGATGGGTTGCGGTTGATTTTAAATTTGGAAATATTGTTTTGATTCGAATTGCACTAAAGTCTATGAATATAGGTGAATACTTTGAACACGGGGTCATGCGCATCGTATCCAAAGATATTCAGAATAAGGTATAAAATATCCCTCTCATACTTCACCATTTCTTAAGGCTTGTGGCGCACAATTCACATCATATTTTAAGGATTTTTAAATTTATTTGCAAAAAGGATTTTAGTCTTAATTGAACAGGGAAAGAAAAATGAATGAAACTCAGCAATGATCAAGGTCTTGATTTCCTTTCTGTCTCCAAGGTCTTGGATGTGAAACTTTGACTTGAGATCTAGCGCGAGGCAAGTACAAAGGTATCACCCAATCAAGTGATCAAGGGACTTATGATCACTTAAAAGGATTAAGAAAACAAACACATGTTCAAGGCAAGTCAAGGACAAGTGTAACCAATTGATCAAACATAATTTTGATCAACTAATTAATAAGGGAGACATGATCACATTGAGAATCATAAGCATATGAAATCATGAAAAGAAACATGGCATTAAAAAAATAAAAATAACCAAAATAATCCTAATCTCTGACGTGTTATTAATTGATTTAAAAGCGGAATTAAATTTTACCTAAAATGAATTCAATTAAAATATGAACCTAAACACATTTTTTATGTGTATTTCTCAATGATCCAATCACCTAACATCATATGCTTGGAAATTTTTCTTTGTGTGGTAGCTGTCGACGAAGTATTATTGTATACATGATACCAATAATAAGATGTTGAATTATAATCCCACGTCAAAAAATTAAGAAAAAACATGATGAATAATGGATATAAATAGTGTGGTGAGATAAATTATATTATGTACTAACTTATATCATGATCACGAGGCTAAGACTAAGTGTTGTCCGACTCAAAAGTAGTTAATTTTAATTTTTATATATACTTTAACCTCATGATATCACGTGTTTGGTAATATCTTGTGTTGGTAATTGCACTAAACACAATATATACGTGTATGATAATTGCTTACATCTATTAAGAATTATATAATTGAATAATTCTACCGATGACACCAAAATAAAAAGAAGATAAATAGTACTCTCACACTGAGGAGTTAAGAATATAAATCTGGGATTTACATTTATAAATTCTGCAATAAAAATAATACTACCTACATCTCAAACGTTATTAAGCTATGTGTTGTACCATTTAAAGTAGATTAAAATTTATCTGTCTTTATATACCCTTTTAAATAGTTTAAAACTTATCTAAATATATATAGTATTATCCAGCATCATAGAATATTCTCATTACTCAATGCTCAAATCACTTAATATCGTATGTTTGATAATTTTTCTTTATGTGGTAGATGTCAACAAAGTAAAAATATATTAGTTAATAGCAAAAATAAGATGTTGAGTTATAATACCGCATCGAGGAATTAAGAAAATAAGTGAGTGATGACATATATAAAAGAGTGTGTGAGCAAATTTAAATTTGTACTACCTTAAGTCTCGACCATTGGCTAAGACTAAGTGTAGTACACTCCAACTTAGTTTATAATTATATTTATATACTCTAACCACAAATATTGTGTTTGATAATTCTCTAAATGTATAATATTATATATATGCTAATATTTTATTGTAGTTTGATTATAGAAAATTTATTTCAACTATAATAATCTACCGATAACACAAAAAAAGAAACTAATGTTTTGTCACACATCAAATATTAGTAATATAAATTAGAGAATTTCTTATATAAAATTTGCATTGAAAACTAAATAAAATGTCCACTACATAAGTCACAAGTGTTTGGATAAAATTAAGTACAGTATCATTAGAAAAATTTTTAATTATATGAAATTAAATATATAATCTAGCCTTGTGTGTGATATTCTCATTGCTGCTCAATGCTCCAATCATATAATATCATATGCTTGACGATTTTTTCTTTGTATGGTAGATGTCTACAACGATTATTTTTATATTGAATACGAATAATAAGATGTTGAATTATAATCTCACATAAAGAAATTAAGAAAATACATGATTGAATAATGGATATAAATATAGTGTGTGAGATATATATTTTGTGCTCTTAGCCATGATCAGTTGGCCAAGACTAAGTGTTGTACTACTGAAGTAATTTAATATTAATTTATATATACTTTAACCTCATGATATCATGTGTTTGGTAATATCTTGTTTGGTAATTGCACTAAACACAATATATTACGTGTATGGTAATTGCTTACATCTATTAAGAATTATACAATGAATAATCTACGATGACACCAAAATAAAGAAGCTAAATAGTAGTCTCACACTGAGGAGTTAAGAATATAAATTGGGATATACATATATAAATTATGCAATAAAAATAATAATACCTTATATCTCAAACTCGTTGTTTAAGTATATGTGTTGTACCATTTAAGTAGATTAAAATTTAACTGTCTTTTTATACCATTTTAGATAGTTTATAAACTTATCTAAATTTATATTTATTATACAGCCTCATAAAATATTCTCATTACTCATAACAAACCTATATCTACTATTAAATAATCTATTGATAAAAAGAAACTAATGTTTAGGCACACATCAAAGATTTAGTAATATAAATTAGAGAAATTTCATATATAAATTTGCATAAAAAATAAGTAAAATTTGTACTAAATTAAGTCTCAGCGTTTGGTTAAGATTAAGTGCACTATTATTATAAATATTTTAAACTTAATGATATTAGCTATAGACCGTATGATATTCTCATTGCTCAATGATCCAATCACCTAACATCATATGCTTGAAATTTTTCTTTGTGTGGTAGCTGTCGACGAAGTATTATTGTATACATTGAATACCAATAATAAGATGTTGAATTATAATCCCACGTCAAAAAATTAAGAAAAACATGATGAATAATGGATATAAATAGTGTGTGTGATATAAATTATATTTGTACTAACTTATATCATGATCACGAGGCTAAGACTAAAGTGTTATACGACTCAAAAGTAGTTTAATTTTAATTTTTATATATACTTTAACCTCATGATATCACGTGTTTGGTAATATCTTGTGTTTGGTAATTGCACTAAACACAATATATTACGTGTATGATATTGCTCTACATCTATTAAGAATTATATAATTGAATAATCTACCGATGACACCAAAATAAAAAGAAGATAAATAGTACTCTCACACTGAGGAGTTAAGAATATAAATCTGGATTTACATTTATAAATTCTGCAATAAAAATAATACTACCTTACATCTCAAACTCGTTATTAAGGCTATGTGTTGTACCATTTAAAGTAGATTAAAATTATCTGTCTTATATACCCTTTTAAATAGTTTAAAACTTATCTAAATATATATAGTTATTATCCAGCATCATAGAATATTCTCATTACTCAATGCTCAAATCACTTAATATCGTATGTTTGATAATTTTTCTTTATGTGGTAGATGTCAACAAAGTAAAACTATATTAGTTAATAGCAAAAATAAGATGTTGAGTTATAATACCGCATCGAGGAATTAAGAAAATAAGTGAGTGATGACATATAAATAGAGTGTGTGAGCAAATTTAAATTTTGTACTACCTTAAGTCTCGACCATTTGGCTAAGACTAAGTGTAGTACCACTCCAACTTAGTTTATAATTATATTTTATATACTCTAACCACATAATATTATGTGTTTGATTAAATTTCTCTAAATGTATAATATTATATATATGCTAATTATTTTATTTGTAGTTTGATTATAGAAATTTATTTCAACTATAATAATCTACCGATAACACAAAAAAGAAACTAATGTTTTGTCACACATCAAATATTTAGTAATATAAATTAGAGAATTTCTTATATAAAATTTGCATTGAAAACTAAATAAAAATGTTCCACTACATAAGTCACAAGTGTTTGGATAAAATTAAGTACAGTATCATTAGAAATAATTTTTAATTTATATGAAATTAAATATATATATCTAGCCTTGTGTGCATATTCTCATTGCTGCTCAATGCTCCAATCATATAATATCATATGCTTGACGATTTTTCTTTTGTATGGTAGATGTCTACAAAGTATTATTTTATATTGAATACGAATAATAAGATGTTGAATTATAATCTCACAAAAAGAATTTAAGAAAATACATGATTGAATAATGGATATAAATATAGTGTGTGAGATAATTATATTTTGTGGTATCTTAAGCCATGATCAGTTGGCCAAGACTAAGTGTTGTACTACTGGAAAAAAAGTAATTTAATATTAATTTATATACACTTTAACCTCATGATATCATGTGTTTGGTAATATCTTGTGTTTGGTAATTGCACTAAACACAATATATTACGTGTATGGTAATTGCTCTACATCTATAAGAATTATACAATTGAATAATCTACCGATGACACCAAAATAAATAGAAGCTAAATAGTAGTCTCACACTGAGGAGTTAAGAATATAAATTTGGGATATACATATATAAATTATGCAATAAAAATAATAATACCTTATATCTCAAACTCGTTGTTAAGTATATGTGTTGTACCATTTAAAGTAGATTAAAATTTAACTGTCTTTATATACCATTTTAGATAGTTTATAACTTATCTAAATTTATATATTTATTATACAGCCTCCAATAAAATATTTCTCATTACTCATAACAAACCTATATCTACTATTAAATAATCTATTGATAAAAAGAAACTAATGTTTAGGCACACATCAAAGATTTAGTAATATAACAATTAGAGAAATTTCATATATAAATTTTGCATTAAAAATAAGTAAAAATTGTTTGTACTAAATTAAGTCTCAGGCGTTTGGTTAAGATTAAGTGCACTATTATTATAAATAATTTTAAACTTATATGATATTAGCTATAGACACGTATGATATTCTCATTGCTCAATGATCCAATCACCTAACATCATATGCTTGGAAATTTTTCTTTGTGTGGTAGCTGTCGACGAAGTATTATTGTATACATGAATACCAATAATAAGATGTTGAATTATAATCCCACGTCAAAAAATTAAGAAAAAACATGATTGAATAATGGATATAAATAGTGTGTGTGATATAAATTATATTCTGTACTAACTTATATCATGATCACGAGGCTAAGACTAAGTGTTGTCCGACTCAAAAGTAGTTTAATTTTAATTTTTATATATACTTTAACCTCATGATATCACGTGTTTGGTAATATCTTGTGTTTGGTAATTGCACTAAACACAATATATTACGTGTATGATAATTGCTCCACATCTATTAAGAATTATATAATTGAATAATCTACCGATGACACCAAAATAAAAAGAAGATAAATAGTACTCTCACACTGAGGAGTTAAGAATATAAATCTGGGATTTACATTTATAAATTCTGCAATAAAAATAATACTACCTTACATCTCAAACTCGTTATTAAGGCTATGTGTTGTACCATTTAAAGTAGATTAAAATTTATCTGTCTTTATATACCCTTTTAAATAGTTTAAAACTTATCTAAATATATATAGTTATTATCCAGCATCATAGAATATTCTCATTACTCAATGCTCAAATCACTTAATATCGTATGTTTGATAATTTTTCTTTATGTGGTAGATGTCAACAAAGTAAAACTATATTAGTTAATAGCAAAAATAAGATGTTGAGTTATAATACCGCATCGAGGAATTAAGAAAATAAGTGAGTGATGACATATATAAATAGAGTGTGTGAGCAAATTTAAATTTTGTACTACCTTAAGTCTCGACCATTTGGCTAAGACTAAGTGTAGTACCACTCCAACTTAGTTTATAATTATATTTTATATACTCTAACCACATAATTTCTCTAAATGTATAATATTATATATATGCTAATTATTTTATTTGTAGTTTGATTATAGAAATTTATTTCAACTATAATAATCTACCGATAACACAAAAAAGAAACTAATGTTTTGTCACACATCAGTGCCTACTCTCTACTCCCTCCAGCCGCCACGGTGGTTGGATCTTTCGCCTCTGAGTTCGTATATGCCTTCATTTTTTCGAGGACCACTGTCCGTCTCTATAGAGTCAATATTTAGTAATATAAATTAGAGAATTTCTTATATAAAATTTGCATTGAAAACTAAATAAAAATGTCCACTACATAAGTCACAAGTGTTTGGATAAAATTAAGTACAGTATCATTAGAAATAATTTTTAATTTATATGAAATTAAATATATATAATCTAGCCTTGTGTGATATTCTCATTGCTGCTCAATGCTCCAATCATATAATATCATATGCTTGACGATTTTTCTTTGTATGGTAGATGTCTACAAAGTATTATTTTATATTGAATACGAATAATAAGATGTTGAATTATAATCTCACATAAAGAATTTAAGAAAATACATGATTGAATAATGGATATAAATATAGTGTGTGAGATAATTATATTTTGTGCTATCTTAAGCCATGATCAGTTGGCCAAGACTAAGTGTTGTACTACTGAAAAGTAATTTAATATTAATTTATATATACTTTAACCTCATGATATCATGTGTTTGGTAATATCTTGTGTTTGGTAATTGCACTAAACACAATATATTACGTGTATGGTAATTGCTCTACATCTATTAAGAATTATACAATTGAATAATCTACCGATGACACCAAAATAAATAGAAGCTAAATAGTAGTCTCACACTGAGGAGTTAAGAATATAAATTTGGGATATACATATATAAATTATGCAATAAAAATAATAATACCTTATATCTCAAACTCGTTGTTAAGTATATGTGTTGTACCATTTAAAGTAGATTAAAATTTAACTGTCTTTATATACCATTTTAGATAGTTTATAACTTATCTAAATTTATATATTTATTATACAGCCTCATAAAATATTCTCATTACTCATAACAAACCTATATCTACTATTAAATAATCTATTGATAAAAAGAAACTAATGTTTAGGCACACATCAAAGATTTAGTAATATAAATTAGAGAAATTTCATATATAAATTTTGCATTAAAAATAAGTAAAAATTTGTACTAAATTAAGTCTCAGGCGTTTGGTTAAGATTAAGTGCACTATTATTATAAATAATTTTAAACTTATATGATATTAGCTATAGACACGTATGATATTCTCATTGCTCAATGATCCAATCACCTAACATCATATGCTTGGAAATTTTTCTTTGTGTGGTAGCTGTCGACGAAGTATTATTGTATACATGAATACCAATAATAAGATGTTGAATTATAATCCCACGTCAAAAAATTAAGAAAAAACATGATTGAATAATGGATATAAATAGTGTGTGTGATATAAATTATATTCTGTACTAACTTATATCATGATCACGAGGCTAAGACTAAGTGTTGTCCGACTCAAAAGTAGTTTAATTTTAATTTTTATATATACTTTAACCTCATGATATCACGTGTTTGGTAATATCTTGTGTTTGGTAATTGCACTAAACACAATATATTACGTGTATGATAATTGCTCCACATCTATTAAGAATTATATAATTGAATAATCTACCGATGACACCAAAATAAAAAGAAGATAAATAGTACTCTCACACTGAGGAGTTAAGAATATAAATCTGGGATTTACATTTATAAATTCTGCAATAAAAATAATACTACCTTACATCTCAAACTCGTTATTAAGGCTATGTGTTGTACCATTTAAAGTAGATTAAAATTTATCTGTCTTTATATACCCTTTTAAATAGTTTAAAACTTATCTAAATATATATAGTTATTATCCAGCATCATAGAATATTCTCATTACTCAATGCTCAAATCACTTAATATCGTATGTTTGATAATTTTTCTTTATGTGGTAGATGTCAACAAAGTAAAACTATATTAGTTAATAGCAAAAATAAGATGTTGAGTTATAATACCGCATCGAGGAATTAAGAAAATAAGTGAGTGATGACATATATAAATAGAGTGTGTGAGCAAATTTAAATTTTGTACTACCTTAAGTCTCGACCATTTGGCTAAGACTAAGTGTAGTACCACTCCAACTTAGTTTATAATTATATTTTATATACTCTAACCACATAATATTATGTATAATTTCTCTAAATGTATAATATTATATATATGCTAATTATTTTATTTGTAGTTTGATTATAGAAATTTATTTCAACTATAATAATCTACCGATAACACAAAAAAGAAACTAATGTTTTGTCACACATCAAATATTTAGTAATATAAATTAGAGAATTTCTTATATAAAATTTGCATTGAAAACTAAATAAAAATGTCCACTACATAAGTCACAAGTGTTTGGATAAAATTAAGTACAGTATCATTAGAAATAATTTTTAATTTATATGAAATTAAATATATATAATCTAGCCTTGTGTGATATTCTCATTGCTGCTCAATGCTCCAATCATATAATATCATATGCTTGACGATTTTTCTTTGTATGGTAGATGTCTACAAAGTATTATTTTATATTGAATACGAATAATAAGATGTTGAATTATAATCTCACATAAAGAATTTAAGAAAATACATGATTGAATAATGGATATAAATATAGTGTGTGAGATAATTATATTTTGTGCTATCTTAAGCCATGATCAGTTGGCCAAGACTAAGTGTTGTACTACTGAAAAGTAATTTAATATTAATTTATATATACTTTAACCTCATGATATCATGTGTTTGGTAATATCTTGTGTTTGGTAATTGCACTAAACACAATATATTACGTGTATGGTAATTGCTCTACATCTATTAAGAATTATACAATTGAATAATCTACCGATGACACCAAAATAAATAGAAGCTAAATAGTAGTCTCACACTGAGGAGTTAAGAATATAAATTTGGGATATACATATATAAATTATGCAATAAAAATAATAATACCTTATATCTCAAACTCGTTGTTAAGTATATGTGTTGTACCATTTAAAGTAGATTAAAATTTAACTGTCTTTATATACCATTTTAGATAGTTTATAACTTATCTAAATTTATATATTTATTATACAGCCTCATAAAATATTCTCATTACTCATAACAAACCTATATCTACTATTAAATAATCTATTGATAAAAAGAAACTAATGTTTAGGCACACATCAAAGATTTAGTAATATAAATTAGAGAAATTTCATATATAAATTTTGCATTAAAAATAAGTAAAAATTTGTACTAAATTAAGTCTCAGGCGTTTGGTTAAGATTAAGTGCACTATTATTATAAATAATTTTAAACTTATATGATATTAGCTATAGACACGTATGATATTCTCATTGCTCAATGATCCAATCACCTAACATCATATGCTTGGAAATTTTTCTTTGTGTGGTAGCTGTCGACGAAGTATTATTGTATACATGAATACCAATAATAAGATGTTGAATTATAATCCCACGTCAAAAAATTAAGAAAAAACATGATTGAATAATGGATATAAATAGTGTGTGTGATATAAATTATATTCTGTACTAACTTATATCATGATCACGAGGCTAAGACTAAGTGTTGTCCGACTCAAAAGTAGTTTAATTTTAATTTTTATATATACTTTAACCTCATGATATCACGTGTTTGGTAATATCTTGTGTTTGGTAATTGCACTAAACACAATATATTACGTGTATGATAATTGCTCCACATCTATTAAGAATTATATAATTGAATAATCTACCGATGACACCAAAATAAAAAGAAGATAAATAGTACTCTCACACTGAGGAGTTAAGAATATAAATCTGGGATTTACATTTATAAATTCTGCAATAAAAATAATACTACCTTACATCTCAAACTCGTTATTAAGGCTATGTGTTGTACCATTTAAAGTAGATTAAAATTTATCTGTCTTTATATACCCTTTTAAATAGTTTAAAACTTATCTAAATATATATAGTTATTATCCAGCATCATAGAATATTCTCATTACTCAATGCTCAAATCACTTAATATCGTATGTTTGATAATTTTTCTTTATGTGGTAGATGTCAACAAAGTAAAACTATATTAGTTAATAGCAAAAATAAGATGTTGAGTTATAATACCGCATCGAGGAATTAAGAAAATAAGTGAGTGATGACATATATAAAAAGAGTGTGTGAGCAAATTTAAATTTTGTACTACCTTAAGTCTCGACCATTTGGCTAAGACTAAGTGTAGTACCACTCCAACTTAGTTTATAATTATATTTTATATACTCTAACCACATAATTTCTCTAAATGTATAATATTATATATATGCTAATTATTTTATTTGTAGTTTGATTATAGAAATTTATTTCAACTATAATAATCTACCGATAACACAAAAAAGAAACTAATGTTTTGTCACACATCAAATATTTAGTAATATAAATTAGAGAATTTCTTATATAAAATTTGCATTGAAAACTAAATAAAAATGTCCACTACATAAGTCACAAGTGTTTGGATAAAATTAAGTACAGTATCATTAGAAATAATTTTTAATTTATATGAAATTAAATATATATAATCTAGCCTTGTGTGATATTCTCATTGCTGCTCAATGCTCCAATCATATAATATCATATGCTTGACGATTTTTCTTTGTATGGTAGATGTCTACAAAGTATTATTTTATATTGAATACGAATAATAAGATGTTGAATTATAATCTCACATAAAGAATTTAAGAAAATACATGATTGAATAATGGATATAAATATAGTGTGTGAGATAATTATATTTTGTGCTATCTTAAGCCATGATCAGTTGGCCAAGACTAAGTGTTGTACTACTGAAAAGTAATTTAATATTAATTTATATATACTTTAACCTCATGATATCATGTGTTTGGTAATATCTTGTGTTTGGTAATTGCACTAAACACAATATATTACGTGTATGGTAATTGCTCTACATCTATTAAGAATTATACAATTGATAATCTACCGATGACACCAAAATAAATAGAAGCTAAATAGTAGTCTCACACTGAGGAGTTAAGAATATAAATTTGGGATATACATATATAAATTATGCAATAAAAATAATAATACCTTATATCTCAAACTCGTTGTTAAGTATATGTGTTGTACCATTTAAAGTAGATTAAAATTTAACTGTCTTTATATACCATTTTAGATAGTTTATAACTTATCTAAATTTATATATTTATTATACAGCCTCATAAAATATTCTCATTACTCATAACAAACCTATATCTACTATTAAATAATCTATTGATAAAAAGAAACTAATGTTTAGGCACACATCAAAGATTTAGTAATATAAATTAGAGAAATTTCATATATAAATTTTGCATTTAAAAATAAGTAAAAATTTGTACTAAATTAAGTCTCAGGCGTTTGGTTAAGATTAAGTGCACTATTATTATAAATAATTTTAAACTTATATGATATTAGCTATAGACACGTATGATATTCTCATTGCTCAATGATCCAATCACCTAACATCATATGCTTGGAAATTTTTCTTTGTGTGGTAGCTGTCGACGAAGTATTATTGTATACATGAATACCAATAATAAGATGTTGAATTATAATCCCACGTCAAAAAATTAAGAAAAAACATGATTGAATAATGGATATAAATAGTGTGTGTGATATAAATTATATTCTGTACTAACTTATATCATGATCACGAGGCTAAGACTAAGTGTTGTCCGACTCAAAAGTAGTTTAATTTTAATTTTTATATATACTTTAACCTCATGATATCACGTGTTTGGTAATATCTTGTGTTTGGTAATTGCACTAAACACAATATATTACGTGTATGATAATTGCTCCACATCTATTAAGAATTATATAATTGAATAATCTACCGATGACACCAAAATAAAAAGAAGATAAATAGTACTCTCACACTGAGGAGTTAAGAATATAAATCTGGGATTTACATTTATAAATTCTGCAATAAAAATAATACTACCTTACATCTCAAACTCGTTATTAAGGCTATGTGTTGTACCATTTAAAGTAGATTAAAATTTATCTGTCTTTATATACCCTTTTAAATAGTTTAAAACTTATCTAAATATATATAGTTATTATCCAGCATCATAGAATATTCTCATTACTCAATGCTCAAATCACTTAATATCGTATGTTTGATAATTTTTCTTTATGTGGTAGATGTCAACAAAGTAAAACTATATTAGTTAATAGCAAAAATAAGATGTTGAGTTATAATACCGCATCGAGGAATTAAGAAAATAAGTGAGTGATGACATATATAAAAGAGTGTGTGAGCAAATTTAAATTTTGTACTACCTTAAGTCTCGACCATTTGGCTAAGACTAAGTGTAGTACCACTCCAACTTAGTTTATAATTATATTTTATATACTCTAACCACATAATTTCTCTAAATGTATAATATTATATATATGCTAATTATTTTATTTGTAGTTTGATTATAGAAATTTATTTCAACTATAATAATCTACCGATAACACAAAAAAGAAACTAATGTTTTGTCACACATCAAATATTTAGTAATATAAATTAGAGAATTTCTTATATAAAATTTGCATTGAAAACTAAATAAAAATGTCCACTACATAAGTCACAAGTGTTTGGATAAAATTAAGTACAGTATCATTAGAAATAATTTTTAATTTATATGAAATTAAATATATATAATCTAGCCTTGTGTGATATTCTCATTGCTGCTCAATGCTCCAATCATATAATATCATATGCTTGACGATTTTTCTTTGTATGGTAGATGTCTACAAAGTATTATTTTATATTGAATACGAATAATAAGATGTTGAATTATAATCTCACATAAAGAATTTAAGAAAATACATGATTGAATAATGGATATAAATATAGTGTGTGAGATAATTATATTTTGTGCTATCTTAAGCCATGATCAGTTGGCCAAGACTAAGTGTTGTACTACTGAAAAGTAATTTAATATTAATTTATATATACTTTAACCTCATGATATCATGTGTTTGGTAATATCTTGTGTTTGGTAATTGCACTAAACACAATATATTACGTGTATGGTAATTGCTCTACATCTATTAAGAATTATACAATTGATAATCTACCGATGACACCAAAATAAATAGAAGCTAAATAGTAGTCTCACACTGAGGAGTTAAGAATATAAATTTGGGATATACATATATAAATTATGCAATAAAAATAATAATACCTTATATCTCAAACTCGTTGTTAAGTATATGTGTTGTACCATTTAAAGTAGATTAAAATTTAACTGTCTTTATATACCATTTTAGATAGTTTATAACTTATCTAAATTTATATATTTATTATACAGCCTCATAAAATATTCTCATTACTCATAACAAACCTATATCTACTATTAAATAATCTATTGATAAAAAGAAACTAATGTTTAGGCACACATCAAAGATTTAGTAATATAAATTAGAGAAATTTCATATATAAATTTTGCATTAAAAATAAGTAAAAATTTGTACTAAATTAAGTCTCAGGCGTTTGGTTAAGATTAAGTGCACTATTATTATAAATAATTTTAAACTTATATGATATTAGCTATAGACACGTATGATATTCTCATTGCTCAATGATCCAATCACCTAACATCATATGCTTGGAAATTTTTCTTTGTGTGGTAGCTGTCGACGAAGTATTATTGTATACATGAATACCAATAATAAGATGTTGAATTATAATCCCACGTCAAAAAATTAAGAAAAAACATGATTGAATAATGGATATAAATAGTGTGTGTGATATAAATTATATTCTGTACTAACTTATATCATGATCACGAGGCTAAGACTAAGTGTTGTCCGACTCAAAAGTAGTTTAATTTTAATTTTTATATATACTTTAACCTCATGATATCACGTGTTTGGTAATATCTTGTGTTTGGTAATTGCACTAAACACAATATATTACGTGTATGATAATTGCTCCACATCTATTAAGAATTATATAATTGAATAATCTACCGATGACACCAAAATAAAAAGAAGATAAATAGTACTCTCACACTGAGGAGTTAAGAATATAAATCTGGGATTTACATTTATAAATTCTGCAATAAAAATAATACTACCTTACATCTCAAACTCGTTATTAAGGCTATGCGTTGTACCATTTAAAGTAGATTAAAATTTATCTGTCTTTATATACCCTTTTAAATAGTTTAAAACTTATCTAAATATATATAGTTATTATCCAGCATCATAGAATATTCTCATTACTCAATGCTCAAATCACTTAATATCGTATGTTTGATAATTTTTCTTTATGTGGTAGATGTCAACAAAGTAAAACTATATTAGTTAATAGCAAAAATAAGATGTTGAGTTATAATACCGCATCGAGGAATTAAGAAAATAAGTGAGTGATGACATATATAAAAAGAGTGTGTGAGCAAATTTAAATTTTGTACTACCTTAAGTCTCGACCATTTGGCTAAGACTAAGTGTAGTACCACTCCAACTTAGTTTATAATTATATTTTATATACTCTAACCACATAATTTCTCTAAATGTATAATATTATATATATGCTAATTATTTTATTTGTAGTTTGATTATAGAAATTTATTTCAACTATAATAATCTACCGATAACACAAAAAAGAAACTAATGTTTTGTCACACATCAAATATTTAGTAATATAAATTAGAGAATTTCTTATATAAAATTTGCATTGAAAACTAAATAAAAATGTCCACTACATAAGTCACAAGTGTTTGGATAAAATTAAGTACAGTATCATTAGAAATAATTTTTAATTTATATGAAATTAAATATATATAATCTAGCCTTGTGTGATATTCTCATTGCTGCTCAATGCTCCAATCATATAATATCATATGCTTGACGATTTTTCTTTGTATGGTAGATGTCTACAAAGTATTATTTTATATTGAATACGAATAATAAGATGTTGAATTATAATCTCACATAAAGAATTTAAGAAAATACATGATTGAATAATGGATATAAATATAGTGTGTGAGATAATTATATTTTGTGCTATCTTAAGCCATGATCAGTTGGCCAAGACTAAGTGTTGTACTACTGAAAAGTAATTTAATATTAATTTATATATACTTTAACCTCATGATATCATGTGTTTGGTAATATCTTGTGTTTGGTAATTGCACTAAACACAATATATTACGTGTATGGTAATTGCTCTACATCTATTAAGAATTATACAATTGATAATCTACCGATGACACCAAAATAAATAGAAGCTAAATAGTAGTCTCACACTGAGGAGTTAAGAATATAAATTTGGGATATACATATATAAATTATGCAATAAAAATAATAATACCTTATATCTCAAACTCGTTGTTAAGTATATGTGTTGTACCATTTAAAGTAGATTAAAATTTAACTGTCTTTATATACCATTTTAGATAGTTTATAACTTATCTAAATTTATATATTTATTATACAGCCTCATAAAATATTCTCATTACTCATAACAAACCTATATCTACTATTAAATAATCTATTGATAAAAAGAAACTAATGTTTAGGCACACATCAAAGATTTAGTAATATAAATTAGAGAAATTTCATATATAAATTTTGCATTTAAAAATAAGTAAAAATTTGTACTAAATTAAGTCTCAGGCGTTTGGTTAAGATTAAGTGCACTATTATTATAAATAATTTTAAACTTATATGATATTAGCTATAGACACGTATGATATTCTCATTGCTCAATGATCCAATCACCTAACATCATATGCTTGGAAATTTTTCTTTGTGTGGTAGCTGTCGACGAAGTATTATTGTATACATGAATACCAATAATAAGATGTTGAATTATAATCCCACGTCAAAAAATTAAGAAAAAACATGATTGAATAATGGATATAAATAGTGTGTGTGATATAAATTATATTCTGTACTAACTTATATCATGATCACGAGGCTAAGACTAAGTGTTGTCCGACTCAAAAGTAGTTTAATTTTAATTTTTATATATACTTTAACCTCATGATATCACGTGTTTGGTAATATCTTGTGTTTGGTAATTGCACTAAACACAATATATTACGTGTATGATAATTGCTCCACATCTATTAAGAATTATATAATTGAATAATCTACCGATGACACCAAAATAAAAAGAAGATAAATAGTACTCTCACACTGAGGAGTTAAGAATATAAATCTGGGATTTACATTTATAAATTCTGCAATAAAAATAATACTACCTTACATCTCAAACTCGTTATTAAGGCTATGTGTTGTACCATTTAAAGTAGATTAAAATTTATCTGTCTTTATATACCCTTTTAAATAGTTTAAAACTTATCTAAATATATATAGTTATTATCCAGCATCATAGAATATTCTCATTACTCAATGCTCAAATCACTTAATATCGTATGTTTGATAATTTTTCTTTATGTGGTAGATGTCAACAAAGTAAAACTATATTAGTTAATAGCAAAAATAAGATGTTGAGTTATAATACCGCATCGAGGAATTAAGAAAATAAGTGAGTGATGACATATATAAAAAGAGTGTGTGAGCAAATTTAAATTTTGTACTACCTTAAGTCTCGACCATTTGGCTAAGACTAAGTGTAGTACCACTCCAACTTAGTTTATAATTATATTTTATATACTCTAACCACATAATTTCTCTAAATGTATAATATTATATATATGCTAATTATTTTATTTGTAGTTTGATTATAGAAATTTATTTCAACTATAATAATCTACCGATAACACAAAAAAGAAACTAATGTTTTGTCACACATCAAATATTTAGTAATATAAATTAGAGAATTTCTTATATAAAATTTGCATTGAAAACTAAATAAAAATGTCCACTACATAAGTCACAAGTGTTTGGATAAAATTAAGTACAGTATCATTAGAAATAATTTTTAATTTATATGAAATTAAATATATATAATCTAGCCTTGTGTGATATTCTCATTGCTGCTCAATGCTCCAATCATATAATATCATATGCTTGACGATTTTTCTTTGTATGGTAGATGTCTACAAAGTATTATTTTATATTGAATACGAATAATAAGATGTTGAATTATAATCTCACATAAAGAATTTAAGAAAATACATGATTGAATAATGGATATAAATATAGTGTGTGAGATAATTATATTTTGTGCTATCTTAAGCCATGATCAGTTGGCCAAGACTAAGTGTTGTACTACTGAAAAGTAATTTAATATTAATTTATATATACTTTAACCTCATGATATCATGTGTTTGGTAATATCTTGTGTTTGGTAATTGCACTAAACACAATATATTACGTGTATGGTAATTGCTCTACATCTATTAAGAATTATACAATTGATAATCTACCGATGACACCAAAATAAATAGAAGCTAAATAGTAGTCTCACACTGAGGAGTTAAGAATATAAATTTGGGATATACATATATAAATTATGCAATAAAAATAATAATACCTTATATCTCAAACTCGTTGTTAAGTATATGTGTTGTACCATTTAAAGTAGATTAAAATTTAACTGTCTTTATATACCATTTTAGATAGTTTATAACTTATCTAAATTTATATATTTATTATACAGCCTCATAAAATATTCTCATTACTCATAACAAACCTATATCTACTATTAAATAATCTATTGATAAAAAGAAACTAATGTTTAGGCACACATCAAAGATTTAGTAATATAAATTAGAGAAATTTCATATATAAATTTTGCATTTAAAAATAAGTAAAAATTTGTACTAAATTAAGTCTCAGGCGTTTGGTTAAGATTAAGTGCACTATTATTATAAATAATTTTAAACTTATATGATATTAGCTATAGACACGTATGATATTCTCATTGCTCAATGATCCAATCACCTAACATCATATGCTTGGAAATTTTTCTTTGTGTGGTAGCTGTCGACGAAGTATTATTGTATACATGAATACCAATAATAAGATGTTGAATTATAATCCCACGTCAAAAAATTAAGAAAAAACATGATTGAATAATGGATATAAATAGTGTGTGTGATATAAATTATATTCTGTACTAACTTATATCATGATCACGAGGCTAAGACTAAGTGTTGTCCGACTCAAAAGTAGTTTAATTTTAATTTTTATATATACTTTAACCTCATGATATCACGTGTTTGGTAATATCTTGTGTTTGGTAATTGCACTAAACACAATATATTACGTGTATGATAATTGCTCCACATCTATTAAGAATTATATAATTGAATAATCTACCGATGACACCAAAATAAAAAGAAGATAAATAGTACTCTCACACTGAGGAGTTAAGAATATAAATCTGGGATTTACATTTATAAATTCTGCAATAAAAATAATACTACCTTACATCTCAAACTCGTTATTAAGGCTATGCGTTGTACCATTTAAAGTAGATTAAAATTTATCTGTCTTTATATACCCTTTTAAATAGTTTAAAACTTATCTAAATATATATAGTTATTATCCAGCATCATAGAATATTCTCATTACTCAATGCTCAAATCACTTAATATCGTATGTTTGATAATTTTTCTTTATGTGGTAGATGTCAACAAAGTAAAACTATATTAGTTAATAGCAAAAATAAGATGTTGAGTTATAATACCGCATCGAGGAATTAAGAAAATAAGTGAGTGATGACATATATAAATAGAGTGTGTGAGCAAATTTAAATTTTGTACTACCTTAAGTCTCGACCATTTGGCTAAGACTAAGTGTAGTACCACTCCAACTTAGTTTATAATTATATTTTATATACTCTAACCACATAATTTCTCTAAATGTATAATATTATATATATGCTAATTATTTTATTTGTAGTTTGATTATAGAAATTTATTTCAACTATAATAATCTACCGATAACACAAAAAAGAAACTAATGTTTTGTCACACATCAAATATTTAGTAATATAAATTAGAGAATTTCTTATATAAAATTTGCATTGAAAACTAAATAAAAATGTCCACTACATAAGTCACAAGTGTTTGGATAAAATTAAGTACAGTATCATTAGAAATAATTTTTAATTTATATGAAATTAAATATATATAATCTAGCCTTGTGTGATATTCTCATTGCTGCTCAATGCTCCAATCATATAATATCATATGCTTGACGATTTTTCTTTGTATGGTAGATGTCTACAAAGTATTATTTTATATTGAATACGAATAATAAGATGTTGAATTATAATCTCACATAAAGAATTTAAGAAAATACATGATTGAATAATGGATATAAATATAGTGTGTGAGATAATTATATTTTGTGCTATCTTAAGCCATGATCAGTTGGCCAAGACTAAGTGTTGTACTACTGAAAAGTAATTTAATATTAATTTATATATACTTTAACCTCATGATATCATGTGTTTGGTAATATCTTGTGTTTGGTAATTGCACTAAACACAATATATTACGTGTATGGTAATTGCTCTACATCTATTAAGAATTATACAATTGAATAATCTACCGATGACACCAAAATAAATAGAAGCTAAATAGTAGTCTCACACTGAGGAGTTAAGAATATAAATTTGGGATATACATATATAAATTATGCAATAAAAATAATAATACCTTATATCTCAAACTCGTTGTTAAGTATATGTGTTGTACCATTTAAAGTAGATTAAAATTTAACTGTCTTTATATACCATTTTAGATAGTTTATAACTTATCTAAATTTATATATTTATTATACAGCCTCATAAAATATTCTCATTACTCATAACAAACCTATATCTACTATTAAATAATCTATTGATAAAAAGAAACTAATGTTTAGGCACACATCAAAGATTTAGTAATATAAATTAGAGAAATTTCATATATAAATTTTGCATTTAAAAATAAGTAAAAATTTGTACTAAATTAAGTCTCAGGCGTTTGGTTAAGATTAAGTGCACTATTATTATAAATAATTTTAAACTTATATGATATTAGCTATAGACACGTATGATATTCTCATTGCTCAATGATCCAATCACCTAACATCATATGCTTGGAAATTTTTCTTTGTGTGGTAGCTGTCGACGAAGTATTATTGTATACATGAATACCAATAATAAGATGTTGAATTATAATCCCACGTCAAAAAATTAAGAAAAAACATGATTGAATAATGGATATAAATAGTGTGTGTGATATAAATTATATTCTGTACTAACTTATATCATGATCACGAGGCTAAGACTAAGTGTTGTCCGACTCAAAAGTAGTTTAATTTTAATTTTTATATATACTTTAACCTCATGATATCACGTGTTTGGTAATATCTTGTGTTTGGTAATTGCACTAAACACAATATATTACGTGTATGATAATTGCTCCACATCTATTAAGAATTATATAATTGAATAATCTACCGATGACACCAAAATAAAAAGAAGATAAATAGTACTCTCACACTGAGGAGTTAAGAATATAAATCTGGGATTTACATTTATAAATTCTGCAATAAAAATAATACTACCTTACATCTCAAACTCGTTATTAAGGCTATGCGTTGTACCATTTAAAGTAGATTAAAATTTATCTGTCTTTATATACCCTTTTAAATAGTTTAAAACTTATCTAAATATATATAGTTATTATCCAGCATCATAGAATATTCTCATTACTCAATGCTCAAATCACTTAATATCGTATGTTTGATAATTTTTCTTTATGTGGTAGATGTCAACAAAGTAAAACTATATTAGTTAATAGCAAAAATAAGATGTTGAGTTATAATACCGCATCGAGGAATTAAGAAAATAAGTGAGTGATGACATATATAAATAGAGTGTGTGAGCAAATTTAAATTTTGTACTACCTTAAGTCTCGACCATTTGGCTAAGACTAAGTGTAGTACCACTCCAACTTAGTTTATAATTATATTTTATATACTCTAACCACATAATTTCTCTAAATGTATAATATTATATATATGCTAATTATTTTATTTGTAGTTTGATTATAGAAATTTATTTCAACTATAATAATCTACCGATAACACAAAAAAGAAACTAATGTTTTGTCACACATCAAATATTTAGTAATATAAATTAGAGAATTTCTTATATAAAATTTGCATTGAAAACTAAATAAAAATGTCCACTACATAAGTCACAAGTGTTTGGATAAAATTAAGTACAGTATCATTAGAAATAATTTTTAATTTATATGAAATTAAATATATATAATCTAGCCTTGTGTGATATTCTCATTGCTGCTCAATGCTCCAATCATATAATATCATATGCTTGACGATTTTTCTTTGTATGGTAGATGTCTACAAAGTATTATTTTATATTGAATACGAATAATAAGATGTTGAATTATAATCTCACATAAAGAATTTAAGAAAATACATGATTGAATAATGGATATAAATATAGTGTGTGAGATAATTATATTTTGTGCTATCTTAAGCCATGATCAGTTGGCCAAGACTAAGTGTTGTACTACTGAAAAGTAATTTAATATTAATTTATATATACTTTAACCTCATGATATCATGTGTTTGGTAATATCTTGTGTTTGGTAATTGCACTAAACACAATATATTACGTGTATGGTAATTGCTCTACATCTATTAAGAATTATACAATTGATAATCTACCGATGACACCAAAATAAATAGAAGCTAAATAGTAGTCTCACACTGAGGAGTTAAGAATATAAATTTGGGATATACATATATAAATTATGCAATAAAAATAATAATACCTTATATCTCAAACTCGTTGTTAAGTATATGTGTTGTACCATTTAAAGTAGATTAAAATTTAACTGTCTTTATATACCATTTTAGATAGTTTATAACTTATCTAAATTTATATATTTATTATACAGCCTCATAAAATATTCTCATTACTCATAACAAACCTATATCTACTATTAAATAATCTATTGATAAAAAGAAACTAATGTTTAGGCACACATCAAAGATTTAGTAATATAAATTAGAGAAATTTCATATATAAATTTTGCATTTAAAAATAAGTAAAAATTTGTACTAAATTAAGTCTCAGGCGTTTGGTTAAGATTAAGTGCACTATTATTATAAATAATTTTAAACTTATATGATATTAGCTATAGACACGTATGATATTCTCATTGCTCAATGATCCAATCACCTAACATCATATGCTTGGAAATTTTTCTTTGTGTGGTAGCTGTCGACGAAGTATTATTGTATACATGAATACCAATAATAAGATGTTGAATTATAATCCCACGTCAAAAAATTAAGAAAAAACATGATTGAATAATGGATATAAATAGTGTGTGTGATATAAATTATATTCTGTACTAACTTATATCATGATCACGAGGCTAAGACTAAGTGTTGTCCGACTCAAAAGTAGTTTAATTTTAATTTTTATATATACTTTAACCTCATGATATCACGTGTTTGGTAATATCTTGTGTTTGGTAATTGCACTAAACACAATATATTACGTGTATGATAATTGCTCCACATCTATTAAGAATTATATAATTGAATAATCTACCGATGACACCAAAATAAAAAGAAGATAAATAGTACTCTCACACTGAGGAGTTAAGAATATAAATCTGGGATTTACATTTATAAATTCTGCAATAAAAATAATACTACCTTACATCTCAAACTCGTTATTAAGGCTATGTGTTGTACCATTTAAAGTAGATTAAAATTTATCTGTCTTTATATACCCTTTTAAATAGTTTAAAACTTATCTAAATATATATAGTTATTATCCAGCATCATAGAATATTCTCATTACTCAATGCTCAAATCACTTAATATCGTATGTTTGATAATTTTTCTTTATGTGGTAGATGTCAACAAAGTAAAACTATATTAGTTAATAGCAAAAATAAGATGTTGAGTTATAATACCGCATCGAGGAATTAAGAAAATAAGTGAGTGATGACATATATAAATAGAGTGTGTGAGCAAATTTAAATTTTGTACTACCTTAAGTCTCGACCATTTGGCTAAGACTAAGTGTAGTACCACTCCAACTTAGTTTATAATTATATTTTATATACTCTAACCACATAATTTCTCTAAATGTATAATATTATATATATGCTAATTATTTTATTTGTAGTTTGATTATAGAAATTTATTTCAACTATAATAATCTACCGATAACACAAAAAAGAAACTAATGTTTTGTCACACATCAAATATTTAGTAATATAAATTAGAGAATTTCTTATATAAAATTTGCATTGAAAACTAAATAAAAATGTCCACTACATAAGTCACAAGTGTTTGGATAAAATTAAGTACAGTATCATTAGAAATAATTTTTAATTTATATGAAATTAAATATATATAATCTAGCCTTGTGTGATATTCTCATTGCTGCTCAATGCTCCAATCATATAATATCATATGCTTGACGATTTTTCTTTGTATGGTAGATGTCTACAAAGTATTATTTTATATTGAATACGAATAATAAGATGTTGAATTATAATCTCACATAAAGAATTTAAGAAAATACATGATTGAATAATGGATATAAATATAGTGTGTGAGATAATTATATTTTGTGCTATCTTAAGCCATGATCAGTTGGCCAAGACTAAGTGTTGTACTACTGAAAAGTAATTTAATATTAATTTATATATACTTTAACCTCATGATATCATGTGTTTGGTAATATCTTGTGTTTGGTAATTGCACTAAACACAATATATTACGTGTATGGTAATTGCTCTACATCTATTAAGAATTATACAATTGAATAATCTACCGATGACACCAAAATAAATAGAAGCTAAATAGTAGTCTCACACTGAGGAGTTAAGAATATAAATTTGGGATATACATATATAAATTATGCAATAAAAATAATAATACCTTATATCTCAAACTCGTTGTTAAGTATATGTGTTGTACCATTTAAAGTAGATTAAAATTTAACTGTCTTTATATACCATTTTAGATAGTTTATAACTTATCTAAATTTATATATTTATTATACAGCCTCATAAAATATTCTCATTACTCATAACAAACCTATATCTACTATTAAATAATCTATTGATAAAAAGAAACTAATGTTTAGGCACACATCAAAGATTTAGTAATATAAATTAGAGAAATTTCATATATAAATTTTGCATTTAAAAATAAGTAAAAATTTGTACTAAATTAAGTCTCAGGCGTTTGGTTAAGATTAAGTGCACTATTATTATAAATAATTTTAAACTTATATGATATTAGCTATAGACACGTATGATATTCTCATTGCTCAATGATCCAATCACCTAACATCATATGCTTGGAAATTTTTCTTTGTGTGGTAGCTGTCGACGAAGTATTATTGTATACATGAATACCAATAATAAGATGTTGAATTATAATCCCACGTCAAAAAATTAAGAAAAAACATGATTGAATAATGGATATAAATAGTGTGTGTGATATAAATTATATTCTGTACTAACTTATATCATGATCACGAGGCTAAGACTAAGTGTTGTCCGACTCAAAAGTAGTTTAATTTTAATTTTTATATATACTTTAACCTCATGATATCACGTGTTTGGTAATATCTTGTGTTTGGTAATTGCACTAAACACAATATATTACGTGTATGATAATTGCTCCACATCTATTAAGAATTATATAATTGAATAATCTACCGATGACACCAAAATAAAAAGAAGATAAATAGTACTCTCACACTGAGGAGTTAAGAATATAAATCTGGGATTTACATTTATAAATTCTGCAATAAAAATAATACTACCTTACATCTCAAACTCGTTATTAAGGCTATGCGTTGTACCATTTAAAGTAGATTAAAATTTATCTGTCTTTATATACCCTTTTAAATAGTTTAAAACTTATCTAAATATATATAGTTATTATCCAGCATCATAGAATATTCTCATTACTCAATGCTCAAATCACTTAATATCGTATGTTTGATAATTTTTCTTTATGTGGTAGATGTCAACAAAGTAAAACTATATTAGTTAATAGCAAAAATAAGATGTTGAGTTATAATACCGCATCGAGGAATTAAGAAAATAAGTGAGTGATGACATATATAAAAAGAGTGTGTGAGCAAATTTAAATTTTGTACTACCTTAAGTCTCGACCATTTGGCTAAGACTAAGTGTAGTACCACTCCAACTTAGTTTATAATTATATTTTATATACTCTAACCACATAATTTCTCTAAATGTATAATATTATATATATGCTAATTATTTTATTTGTAGTTTGATTATAGAAATTTATTTCAACTATAATAATCTACCGATAACACAAAAAAGAAACTAATGTTTTGTCACACATCAAATATTTAGTAATATAAATTAGAGAATTTCTTATATAAAATTTGCATTGAAAACTAAATAAAAATGTCCACTACATAAGTCACAAGTGTTTGGATAAAATTAAGTACAGTATCATTAGAAATAATTTTTAATTTATATGAAATTAAATATATATAATCTAGCCTTGTGTGATATTCTCATTGCTGCTCAATGCTCCAATCATATAATATCATATGCTTGACGATTTTTCTTTGTATGGTAGATGTCTACAAAGTATTATTTTATATTGAATACGAATAATAAGATGTTGAATTATAATCTCACATAAAGAATTTAAGAAAATACATGATTGAATAATGGATATAAATATAGTGTGTGAGATAATTATATTTTGTGCTATCTTAAGCCATGATCAGTTGGCCAAGACTAAGTGTTGTACTACTGAAAAGTAATTTAATATTAATTTATATATACTTTAACCTCATGATATCATGTGTTTGGTAATATCTTGTGTTTGGTAATTGCACTAAACACAATATATTACGTGTATGGTAATTGCTCTACATCTATTAAGAATTATACAATTGAATAATCTACCGATGACACCAAAATAAATAGAAGCTAAATAGTAGTCTCACACTGAGGAGTTAAGAATATAAATTTGGGATATACATATATAAATTATGCAATAAAAATAATAATACCTTATATCTCAAACTCGTTGTTAAGTATATGTGTTGTACCATTTAAAGTAGATTAAAATTTAACTGTCTTTATATACCATTTTAGATAGTTTATAACTTATCTAAATTTATATATTTATTATACAGCCTCATAAAATATTCTCATTACTCATAACAAACCTATATCTACTATTAAATAATCTATTGATAAAAAGAAACTAATGTTTAGGCACACATCAAAGATTTAGTAATATAAATTAGAGAAATTTCATATATAAATTTTGCATTTAAAAATAAGTAAAAATTTGTACTAAATTAAGTCTCAGGCGTTTGGTTAAGATTAAGTGCACTATTATTATAAATAATTTTAAACTTATATGATATTAGCTATAGACACGTATGATATTCTCATTGCTCAATGATCCAATCACCTAACATCATATGCTTGGAAATTTTTCTTTGTGTGGTAGCTGTCGACGAAGTATTATTGTATACATGAATACCAATAATAAGATGTTGAATTATAATCCCACGTCAAAAAATTAAGAAAAAACATGATTGAATAATGGATATAAATAGTGTGTGTGATATAAATTATATTCTGTACTAACTTATATCATGATCACGAGGCTAAGACTAAGTGTTGTCCGACTCAAAAGTAGTTTAATTTTAATTTTTATATATACTTTAACCTCATGATATCACGTGTTTGGTAATATCTTGTGTTTGGTAATTGCACTAAACACAATATATTACGTGTATGATAATTGCTCCACATCTATTAAGAATTATATAATTGAATAATCTACCGATGACACCAAAATAAAAAGAAGATAAATAGTACTCTCACACTGAGGAGTTAAGAATATAAATCTGGGATTTACATTTATAAATTCTGCAATAAAAATAATACTACCTTACATCTCAAACTCGTTATTAAGGCTATGCGTTGTACCATTTAAAGTAGATTAAAATTTATCTGTCTTTATATACCCTTTTAAATAGTTTAAAACTTATCTAAATATATATAGTTATTATCCAGCATCATAGAATATTCTCATTACTCAATGCTCAAATCACTTAATATCGTATGTTTGATAATTTTTCTTTATGTGGTAGATGTCAACAAAGTAAAACTATATTAGTTAATAGCAAAAATAAGATGTTGAGTTATAATACCGCATCGAGGAATTAAGAAAATAAGTGAGTGATGACATATATAAAAAGAGTGTGTGAGCAAATTTAAATTTTGTACTACCTTAAGTCTCGACCATTTGGCTAAGACTAAGTGTAGTACCACTCCAACTTAGTTTATAATTATATTTTATATACTCTAACCACATAATTTCTCTAAATGTATAATATTATATATATGCTAATTATTTTATTTGTAGTTTGATTATAGAAATTTATTTCAACTATAATAATCTACCGATAACACAAAAAAGAAACTAATGTTTTGTCACACATCAAATATTTAGTAATATAAATTAGAGAATTTCTTATATAAAATTTGCATTGAAAACTAAATAAAAATGTCCACTACATAAGTCACAAGTGTTTGGATAAAATTAAGTACAGTATCATTAGAAATAATTTTTAATTTATATGAAATTAAATATATATAATCTAGCCTTGTGTGATATTCTCATTGCTGCTCAATGCTCCAATCATATAATATCATATGCTTGACGATTTTTCTTTGTATGGTAGATGTCTACAAAGTATTATTTTATATTGAATACGAATAATAAGATGTTGAATTATAATCTCACATAAAGAATTTAAGAAAATACATGATTGAATAATGGATATAAATATAGTGTGTGAGATAATTATATTTTGTGCTATCTTAAGCCATGATCAGTTGGCCAAGACTAAGTGTTGTACTACTGAAAAGTAATTTAATATTAATTTATATATACTTTAACCTCATGATATCATGTGTTTGGTAATATCTTGTGTTTGGTAATTGCACTAAACACAATATATTACGTGTATGGTAATTGCTCTACATCTATTAAGAATTATACAATTGAATAATCTACCGATGACACCAAAATAAATAGAAGCTAAATAGTAGTCTCACACTGAGGAGTTAAGAATATAAATTTGGGATATACATATATAAATTATGCAATAAAAATAATAATACCTTATATCTCAAACTCGTTGTTAAGTATATGTGTTGTACCATTTAAAGTAGATTAAAATTTAACTGTCTTTATATACCATTTTAGATAGTTTATAACTTATCTAAATTTATATATTTATTATACAGCCTCATAAAATATTCTCATTACTCATAACAAACCTATATCTACTATTAAATAATCTATTGATAAAAAGAAACTAATGTTTAGGCACACATCAAAGATTTAGTAATATAAATTAGAGAAATTTCATATATAAATTTTGCATTTAAAAATAAGTAAAAATTTGTACTAAATTAAGTCTCAGGCGTTTGGTTAAGATTAAGTGCACTATTATTATAAATAATTTTAAACTTATATGATATTAGCTATAGACACGTATGATATTCTCATTGCTCAATGATCCAATCACCTAACATCATATGCTTGGAAATTTTTCTTTGTGTGGTAGCTGTCGACGAAGTATTATTGTATACATGAATACCAATAATAAGATGTTGAATTATAATCCCACGTCAAAAAATTAAGAAAAAACATGATTGAATAATGGATATAAATAGTGTGTGTGATATAAATTATATTCTGTACTAACTTATATCATGATCACGAGGCTAAGACTAAGTGTTGTCCGACTCAAAAGTAGTTTAATTTTAATTTTTATATATACTTTAACCTCATGATATCACGTGTTTGGTAATATCTTGTGTTTGGTAATTGCACTAAACACAATATATTACGTGTATGATAATTGCTCCACATCTATTAAGAATTATATAATTGAATAATCTACCGATGACACCAAAATAAAAAGAAGATAAATAGTACTCTCACACTGAGGAGTTAAGAATATAAATCTGGGATTTACATTTATAAATTCTGCAATAAAAATAATACTACCTTACATCTCAAACTCGTTATTAAGGCTATGTGTTGTACCATTTAAAGTAGATTAAAATTTATCTGTCTTTATATACCCTTTTAAATAGTTTAAAACTTATCTAAATATATATAGTTATTATCCAGCATCATAGAATATTCTCATTACTCAATGCTCAAATCACTTAATATCGTATGTTTGATAATTTTTCTTTATGTGGTAGATGTCAACAAAGTAAAACTATATTAGTTAATAGCAAAAATAAGATGTTGAGTTATAATACCGCATCGAGGAATTAAGAAAATAAGTGAGTGATGACATATATAAAAGAGTGTGTGAGCAAATTTAAATTTTGTACTACCTTAAGTCTCGACCATTTGGCTAAGACTAAGTGTAGTACCACTCCAACTTAGTTTATAATTATATTTTATATACTCTAACCACATAATTTCTCTAAATGTATAATATTATATATATGCTAATTATTTTATTTGTAGTTTGATTATAGAAATTTATTTCAACTATAATAATCTACCGATAACACAAAAAAGAAACTAATGTTTTGTCACACATCAAATATTTAGTAATATAAATTAGAGAATTTCTTATATAAAATTTGCATTGAAAACTAAATAAAAATGTCCACTACATAAGTCACAAGTGTTTGGATAAAATTAAGTACAGTATCATTAGAAATAATTTTTAATTTATATGAAATTAAATATATATAATCTAGCCTTGTGTGATATTCTCATTGCTGCTCAATGCTCCAATCATATAATATCATATGCTTGACGATTTTTCTTTGTATGGTAGATGTCTACAAAGTATTATTTTATATTGAATACGAATAATAAGATGTTGAATTATAATCTCACATAAAGAATTTAAGAAAATACATGATTGAATAATGGATATAAATATAGTGTGTGAGATAATTATATTTTGTGCTATCTTAAGCCATGATCAGTTGGCCAAGACTAAGTGTTGTACTACTGAAAAGTAATTTAATATTAATTTATATATACTTTAACCTCATGATATCATGTGTTTGGTAATATCTTGTGTTTGGTAATTGCACTAAACACAATATATTACGTGTATGGTAATTGCTCTACATCTATTAAGAATTATACAATTGAATAATCTACCGATGACACCAAAATAAATAGAAGCTAAATAGTAGTCTCACACTGAGGAGTTAAGAATATAAATTTGGGATATACATATATAAATTATGCAATAAAAATAATAATACCTTATATCTCAAACTCGTTGTTAAGTATATGTGTTGTACCATTTAAAGTAGATTAAAATTTAACTGTCTTTATATACCATTTTAGATAGTTTATAACTTATCTAAATTTATATATTTATTATACAGCCTCATAAAATATTCTCATTACTCATAACAAACCTATATCTACTATTAAATAATCTATTGATAAAAAGAAACTAATGTTTAGGCACACATCAAAGATTTAGTAATATAAATTAGAGAAATTTCATATATAAATTTTGCATTTAAAAATAAGTAAAAATTTGTACTAAATTAAGTCTCAGGCGTTTGGTTAAGATTAAGTGCACTATTATTATAAATAATTTTAAACTTATATGATATTAGCTATAGACACGTATGATATTCTCATTGCTCAATGATCCAATCACCTAACATCATATGCTTGGAAATTTTTCTTTGTGTGGTAGCTGTCGACGAAGTATTATTGTATACATGAATACCAATAATAAGATGTTGAATTATAATCCCACGTCAAAAAATTAAGAAAAAACATGATTGAATAATGGATATAAATAGTGTGTGTGATATAAATTATATTCTGTACTAACTTATATCATGATCACGAGGCTAAGACTAAGTGTTGTCCGACTCAAAAGTAGTTTAATTTTAATTTTTATATATACTTTAACCTCATGATATCACGTGTTTGGTAATATCTTGTGTTTGGTAATTGCACTAAACACAATATATTACGTGTATGATAATTGCTCCACATCTATTAAGAATTATATAATTGAATAATCTACCGATGACACCAAAATAAAAAGAAGATAAATAGTACTCTCACACTGAGGAGTTAAGAATATAAATCTGGGATTTACATTTATAAATTCTGCAATAAAAATAATACTACCTTACATCTCAAACTCGTTATTAAGGCTATGTGTTGTACCATTTAAAGTAGATTAAAATTTATCTGTCTTTATATACCCTTTTAAATAGTTTAAAACTTATCTAAATATATATAGTTATTATCCAGCATCATAGAATATTCTCATTACTCAATGCTCAAATCACTTAATATCGTATGTTTGATAATTTTTCTTTATGTGGTAGATGTCAACAAAGTAAAACTATATTAGTTAATAGCAAAAATAAGATGTTGAGTTATAATACCGCATCGAGGAATTAAGAAAATAAGTGAGTGATGACATATATAAAAAGAGTGTGTGAGCAAATTTAAATTTTGTACTACCTTAAGTCTCGACCATTTGGCTAAGACTAAGTGTAGTACCACTCCAACTTAGTTTATAATTATATTTTATATACTCTAACCACATAATTTCTCTAAATGTATAATATTATATATATGCTAATTATTTTATTTGTAGTTTGATTATAGAAATTTATTTCAACTATAATAATCTACCGATAACACAAAAAAGAAACTAATGTTTTGTCACACATCAAATATTTAGTAATATAAATTAGAGAATTTCTTATATAAAATTTGCATTGAAAACTAAATAAAAATGTCCACTACATAAGTCACAAGTGTTTGGATAAAATTAAGTACAGTATCATTAGAAATAATTTTTAATTTATATGAAATTAAATATATATAATCTAGCCTTGTGTGATATTCTCATTGCTGCTCAATGCTCCAATCATATAATATCATATGCTTGACGATTTTTCTTTGTATGGTAGATGTCTACAAAGTATTATTTTATATTGAATACGAATAATAAGATGTTGAATTATAATCTCACATAAAGAATTTAAGAAAATACATGATTGAATAATGGATATAAATATAGTGTGTGAGATAATTATATTTTGTGCTATCTTAAGCCATGATCAGTTGGCCAAGACTAAGTGTTGTACTACTGAAAAGTAATTTAATATTAATTTATATATACTTTAACCTCATGATATCATGTGTTTGGTAATATCTTGTGTTTGGTAATTGCACTAAACACAATATATTACGTGTATGGTAATTGCTCTACATCTATTAAGAATTATACAATTGAATAATCTACCGATGACACCAAAATAAATAGAAGCTAAATAGTAGTCTCACACTGAGGAGTTAAGAATATAAATTTGGGATATACATATATAAATTATGCAATAAAAATAATAATACCTTATATCTCAAACTCGTTGTTAAGTATATGTGTTGTACCATTTAAAGTAGATTAAAATTTAACTGTCTTTATATACCATTTTAGATAGTTTATAACTTATCTAAATTTATATATTTATTATACAGCCTCATAAAATATTCTCATTACTCATAACAAACCTATATCTACTATTAAATAATCTATTGATAAAAAGAAACTAATGTTTAGGCACACATCAAAGATTTAGTAATATAAATTAGAGAAATTTCATATATAAATTTTGCATTAAAAATAAGTAAAAATTTGTACTAAATTAAGTCTCAGGCGTTTGGTTAAGATTAAGTGCACTATTATTATAAATAATTTTAAACTTATATGATATTAGCTATAGACACGTATGATATTCTCATTGCTCAATGATCCAATCACCTAACATCATATGCTTGGAAATTTTTCTTTGTGTGGTAGCTGTCGACGAAGTATTATTGTATACATGAATACCAATAATAAGATGTTGAATTATAATCCCACGTCAAAAAATTAAGAAAAAACATGATTGAATAATGGATATAAATAGTGTGTGTGATATAAATTATATTCTGTACTAACTTATATCATGATCACGAGGCTAAGACTAAGTGTTGTCCGACTCAAAAGTAGTTTAATTTTAATTTTTATATATACTTTAACCTCATGATATCACGTGTTTGGTAATATCTTGTGTTTGGTAATTGCACTAAACACAATATATTACGTGTATGATAATTGCTCCACATCTATTAAGAATTATATAATTGAATAATCTACCGATGACACCAAAATAAAAAGAAGATAAATAGTACTCTCACACTGAGGAGTTAAGAATATAAATCTGGGATTTACATTTATAAATTCTGCAATAAAAATAATACTACCTTACATCTCAAACTCGTTATTAAGGCTATGTGTTGTACCATTTAAAGTAGATTAAAATTTATCTGTCTTTATATACCCTTTTAAATAGTTTAAAACTTATCTAAATATATATAGTTATTATCCAGCATCATAGAATATTCTCATTACTCAATGCTCAAATCACTTAATATCGTATGTTTGATAATTTTTCTTTATGTGGTAGATGTCAACAAAGTAAAACTATATTAGTTAATAGCAAAAATAAGATGTTGAGTTATAATACCGCATCGAGGAATTAAGAAAATAAGTGAGTGATGACATATATAAAAAGAGTGTGTGAGCAAATTTAAATTTTGTACTACCTTAAGTCTCGACCATTTGGCTAAGACTAAGTGTAGTACCACTCCAACTTAGTTTATAATTATATTTTATATACTCTAACCACATAATTTCTCTAAATGTATAATATTATATATATGCTAATTATTTTATTTGTAGTTTGATTATAGAAATTTATTTCAACTATAATAATCTACCGATAACACAAAAAAGAAACTAATGTTTTGTCACACATCAAATATTTAGTAATATAAATTAGAGAATTTCTTATATAAAATTTGCATTGAAAACTAAATAAAAATGTCCACTACATAAGTCACAAGTGTTTGGATAAAATTAAGTACAGTATCATTAGAAATAATTTTTAATTTATATGAAATTAAATATATATAATCTAGCCTTGTGTGATATTCTCATTGCTGCTCAATGCTCCAATCATATAATATCATATGCTTGACGATTTTTCTTTGTATGGTAGATGTCTACAAAGTATTATTTTATATTGAATACGAATAATAAGATGTTGAATTATAATCTCACATAAAGAATTTAAGAAAATACATGATTGAATAATGGATATAAATATAGTGTGTGAGATAATTATATTTTGTGCTATCTTAAGCCATGATCAGTTGGCCAAGACTAAGTGTTGTACTACTGAAAAGTAATTTAATATTAATTTATATATACTTTAACCTCATGATATCATGTGTTTGGTAATATCTTGTGTTTGGTAATTGCACTAAACACAATATATTACGTGTATGGTAATTGCTCTACATCTATTAAGAATTATACAATTGAATAATCTACCGATGACACCAAAATAAATAGAAGCTAAATAGTAGTCTCACACTGAGGAGTTAAGAATATAAATTTGGGATATACATATATAAATTATGCAATAAAAATAATAATACCTTATATCTCAAACTCGTTGTTAAGTATATGTGTTGTACCATTTAAAGTAGATTAAAATTTAACTGTCTTTATATACCATTTTAGATAGTTTATAACTTATCTAAATTTATATATTTATTATACAGCCTCATAAAATATTCTCATTACTCATAACAAACCTATATCTACTATTAAATAATCTATTGATAAAAAGAAACTAATGTTTAGGCACACATCAAAGATTTAGTAATATAAATTAGAGAAATTTCATATATAAATTTTGCATTTAAAAATAAGTAAAAATTTGTACTAAATTAAGTCTCAGGCGTTTGGTTAAGATTAAGTGCACTATTATTATAAATAATTTTAAACTTATATGATATTAGCTATAGACACGTATGATATTCTCATTGCTCAATGATCCAATCACCTAACATCATATGCTTGGAAATTTTTCTTTGTGTGGTAGCTGTCGACGAAGTATTATTGTATACATGAATACCAATAATAAGATGTTGAATTATAATCCCACGTCAAAAAATTAAGAAAAAACATGATTGAATAATGGATATAAATAGTGTGTGTGATATAAATTATATTCTGTACTAACTTATATCATGATCACGAGGCTAAGACTAAGTGTTGTCCGACTCAAAAGTAGTTTAATTTTAATTTTTATATATACTTTAACCTCATGATATCACGTGTTTGGTAATATCTTGTGTTTGGTAATTGCACTAAACACAATATATTACGTGTATGATAATTGCTCCACATCTATTAAGAATTATATAATTGAATAATCTACCGATGACACCAAAATAAAAAGAAGATAAATAGTACTCTCACACTGAGGAGTTAAGAATATAAATCTGGGATTTACATTTATAAATTCTGCAATAAAAATAATACTACCTTACATCTCAAACTCGTTATTAAGGCTATGTGTTGTACCATTTAAAGTAGATTAAAATTTATCTGTCTTTATATACCCTTTTAAATAGTTTAAAACTTATCTAAATATATATAGTTATTATCCAGCATCATAGAATATTCTCATTACTCAATGCTCAAATCACTTAATATCGTATGTTTGATAATTTTTCTTTATGTGGTAGATGTCAACAAAGTAAAACTATATTAGTTAATAGCAAAAATAAGATGTTGAGTTATAATACCGCATCGAGGAATTAAGAAAATAAGTGAGTGATGACATATATAAAAAGAGTGTGTGAGCAAATTTAAATTTTGTACTACCTTAAGTCTCGACCATTTGGCTAAGACTAAGTGTAGTACCACTCCAACTTAGTTTATAATTATATTTTATATACTCTAACCACATAATTTCTGTAAATGTATAATATTATATATATGCTAATTATTTTATTTGTAGTTTGATTATAGAAATTTATTTCAACTATAATAATCTACCGATAACACAAAAAAGAAACTAATGTTTTGTCACACATCAAATATTTAGTAATATAAATTAGAGAATTTCTTATATAAAATTTGCATTGAAAACTAAATAAAAATGTCCACTACATAAGTCACAAGTGTTTGGATAAAATTAAGTACAGTATCATTAGAAATAATTTTTAATTTATATGAAATTAAATATATATAATCTAGCCTTGTGTGATATTCTCATTGCTGCTCAATGCTCCAATCATATAATATCATATGCTTGACGATTTTTCTTTGTATGGTAGATGTCTACAAAGTATTATTTTATATTGAATACGAATAATAAGATGTTGAATTATAATCTCACATAAAGAATTTAAGAAAATACATGATTGAATAATGGATATAAATATAGTGTGTGAGATAATTATATTTTGTGCTATCTTAAGCCATGATCAGTTGGCCAAGACTAAGTGTTGTACTACTGAAAAGTAATTTAATATTAATTTATATATACTTTAACCTCATGATATCATGTGTTTGGTAATATCTTGTGTTTGGTAATTGCACTAAACACAATATATTACGTGTATGGTAATTGCTCTACATCTATTAAGAATTATACAATTGATAATCTACCGATGACACCAAAATAAATAGAAGCTAAATAGTAGTCTCACACTGAGGAGTTAAGAATATAAATTTGGGATATACATATATAAATTATGCAATAAAAATAATAATACCTTATATCTCAAACTCGTTGTTAAGTATATGTGTTGTACCATTTAAAGTAGATTAAAATTTAACTGTCTTTATATACCATTTTAGATAGTTTATAACTTATCTAAATTTATATATTTATTATACAGCCTCATAAAATATTCTCATTACTCATAACAAACCTATATCTACTATTAAATAATCTATTGATAAAAAGAAACTAATGTTTAGGCACACATCAAAGATTTAGTAATATAAATTAGAGAAATTTCATATATAAATTTTGCATTTAAAAATAAGTAAAAATTTGTACTAAATTAAGTCTCAGGCGTTTGGTTAAGATTAAGTGCACTATTATTATAAATAATTTTAAACTTATATGATATTAGCTATAGACACGTATGATATTCTCATTGCTCAATGATCCAATCACCTAACATCATATGCTTGGAAATTTTTCTTTGTGTGGTAGCTGTCGACGAAGTATTATTGTATACATGAATACCAATAATAAGATGTTGAATTATAATCCCACGTCAAAAAATTAAGAAAAAACATGATTGAATAATGGATATAAATAGTGTGTGTGATATAAATTATATTCTGTACTAACTTATATCATGATCACGAGGCTAAGACTAAGTGTTGTCCGACTCAAAAGTAGTTTAATTTTAATTTTTATATATACTTTAACCTCATGATATCACGTGTTTGGTAATATCTTGTGTTTGGTAATTGCACTAAACACAATATATTACGTGTATGATAATTGCTCCACATCTATTAAGAATTATATAATTGAATAATCTACCGATGACACCAAAATAAAAAGAAGATAAATAGTACTCTCACACTGAGGAGTTAAGAATATAAATCTGGGATTTACATTTATAAATTCTGCAATAAAAATAATACTACCTTACATCTCAAACTCGTTATTAAGGCTATGCGTTGTACCATTTAAAGTAGATTAAAATTTATCTGTCTTTATATACCCTTTTAAATAGTTTAAAACTTATCTAAATATATATAGTTATTATCCAGCATCATAGAATATTCTCATTACTCAATGCTCAAATCACTTAATATCGTATGTTTGATAATTTTTCTTTATGTGGTAGATGTCAACAAAGTAAAACTATATTAGTTAATAGCAAAAATAAGATGTTGAGTTATAATACCGCATCGAGGAATTAAGAAAATAAGTGAGTGATGACATATATAAAAAGAGTGTGTGAGCAAATTTAAATTTTGTACTACCTTAAGTCTCGACCATTTGGCTAAGACTAAGTGTAGTACCACTCCAACTTAGTTTATAATTATATTTTATATACTCTAACCACATAATTTCTCTAAATGTATAATATTATATATATGCTAATTATTTTATTTGTAGTTTGATTATAGAAATTTATTTCAACTATAATAATCTACCGATAACACAAAAAAGAAACTAATGTTTTGTCACACATCAAATATTTAGTAATATAAATTAGAGAATTTCTTATATAAAATTTGCATTGAAAACTAAATAAAAATGTCCACTACATAAGTCACAAGTGTTTGGATAAAATTAAGTACAGTATCATTAGAAATAATTTTTAATTTATATGAAATTAAATATATATAATCTAGCCTTGTGTGATATTCTCATTGCTGCTCAATGCTCCAATCATATAATATCATATGCTTGACGATTTTTCTTTGTATGGTAGATGTCTACAAAGTATTATTTTATATTGAATACGAATAATAAGATGTTGAATTATAATCTCACATAAAGAATTTAAGAAAATACATGATTGAATAATGGATATAAATATAGTGTGTGAGATAATTATATTTTGTGCTATCTTAAGCCATGATCAGTTGGCCAAGACTAAGTGTTGTACTACTGAAAAGTAATTTAATATTAATTTATATATACTTTAACCTCATGATATCATGTGTTTGGTAATATCTTGTGTTTGGTAATTGCACTAAACACAATATATTACGTGTATGGTAATTGCTCTACATCTATTAAGAATTATACAATTGATAATCTACCGATGACACCAAAATAAATAGAAGCTAAATAGTAGTCTCACACTGAGGAGTTAAGAATATAAATTTGGGATATACATATATAAATTATGCAATAAAAATAATAATACCTTATATCTCAAACTCGTTGTTAAGTATATGTGTTGTACCATTTAAAGTAGATTAAAATTTAACTGTCTTTATATACCATTTTAGATAGTTTATAACTTATCTAAATTTATATATTTATTATACAGCCTCATAAAATATTCTCATTACTCATAACAAACCTATATCTACTATTAAATAATCTATTGATAAAAAGAAACTAATGTTTAGGCACACATCAAAGATTTAGTAATATAAATTAGAGAAATTTCATATATAAATTTTGCATTTAAAAATAAGTAAAAATTTGTACTAAATTAAGTCTCAGGCGTTTGGTTAAGATTAAGTGCACTATTATTATAAATAATTTTAAACTTATATGATATTAGCTATAGACACGTATGATATTCTCATTGCTCAATGATCCAATCACCTAACATCATATGCTTGGAAATTTTTCTTTGTGTGGTAGCTGTCGACGAAGTATTATTGTATACATGAATACCAATAATAAGATGTTGAATTATAATCCCACGTCAAAAAATTAAGAAAAAACATGATTGAATAATGGATATAAATAGTGTGTGTGATATAAATTATATTCTGTACTAACTTATATCATGATCACGAGGCTAAGACTAAGTGTTGTCCGACTCAAAAGTAGTTTAATTTTAATTTTTATATATACTTTAACCTCATGATATCACGTGTTTGGTAATATCTTGTGTTTGGTAATTGCACTAAACACAATATATTACGTGTATGATAATTGCTCCACATCTATTAAGAATTATATAATTGAATAATCTACCGATGACACCAAAATAAAAAGAAGATAAATAGTACTCTCACACTGAGGAGTTAAGAATATAAATCTGGGATTTACATTTATAAATTCTGCAATAAAAATAATACTACCTTACATCTCAAACTCGTTATTAAGGCTATGCGTTGTACCATTTAAAGTAGATTAAAATTTATCTGTCTTTATATACCCTTTTAAATAGTTTAAAACTTATCTAAATATATATAGTTATTATCCAGCATCATAGAATATTCTCATTACTCAATGCTCAAATCACTTAATATCGTATGTTTGATAATTTTTCTTTATGTGGTAGATGTCAACAAAGTAAAACTATATTAGTTAATAGCAAAAATAAGATGTTGAGTTATAATACCGCATCGAGGAATTAAGAAAATAAGTGAGTGATGACATATATAAAAAGAGTGTGTGAGCAAATTTAAATTTTGTACTACCTTAAGTCTCGACCATTTGGCTAAGACTAAGTGTAGTACCACTCCAACTTAGTTTATAATTATATTTTATATACTCTAACCACATAATTTCTGTAAATGTATAATATTATATATATGCTAATTATTTTATTTGTAGTTTGATTATAGAAATTTATTTCAACTATAATAATCTACCGATAACACAAAAAAGAAACTAATGTTTTGTCACACATCAAATATTTAGTAATATAAATTAGAGAATTTCTTATATAAAATTTGCATTGAAAACTAAATAAAAATGTCCACTACATAAGTCACAAGTGTTTGGATAAAATTAAGTACAGTATCATTAGAAATAATTTTTAATTTATATGAAATTAAATATATATAATCTAGCCTTGTGTGATATTCTCATTGCTGCTCAATGCTCCAATCATATAATATCATATGCTTGACGATTTTTCTTTGTATGGTAGATGTCTACAAAGTATTATTTTATATTGAATACGAATAATAAGATGTTGAATTATAATCTCACATAAAGAATTTAAGAAAATACATGATTGAATAATGGATATAAATATAGTGTGTGAGATAATTATATTTTGTGCTATCTTAAGCCATGATCAGTTGGCCAAGACTAAGTGTTGTACTACTGAAAAGTAATTTAATATTAATTTATATATACTTTAACCTCATGATATCATGTGTTTGGTAATATCTTGTGTTTGGTAATTGCACTAAACACAATATATTACGTGTATGGTAATTGCTCTACATCTATTAAGAATTATACAATTGATAATCTACCGATGACACCAAAATAAATAGAAGCTAAATAGTAGTCTCACACTGAGGAGTTAAGAATATAAATTTGGGATATACATATATAAATTATGCAATAAAAATAATAATACCTTATATCTCAAACTCGTTGTTAAGTATATGTGTTGTACCATTTAAAGTAGATTAAAATTTAACTGTCTTTATATACCATTTTAGATAGTTTATAACTTATCTAAATTTATATATTTATTATACAGCCTCATAAAATATTCTCATTACTCATAACAAACCTATATCTACTATTAAATAATCTATTGATAAAAAGAAACTAATGTTTAGGCACACATCAAAGATTTAGTAATATAAATTAGAGAAATTTCATATATAAATTTTGCATTAAAAATAAGTAAAAATTTGTACTAAATTAAGTCTCAGGCGTTTGGTTAAGATTAAGTGCACTATTATTATAAATAATTTTAAACTTATATGATATTAGCTATAGACACGTATGATATTCTCATTGCTCAATGATCCAATCACCTAACATCATATGCTTGGAAATTTTTCTTTGTGTGGTAGCTGTCGACGAAGTATTATTGTATACATGAATACCAATAATAAGATGTTGAATTATAATCCCACGTCAAAAAATTAAGAAAAAACATGATTGAATAATGGATATAAATAGTGTGTGTGATATAAATTATATTCTGTACTAACTTATATCATGATCACGAGGCTAAGACTAAGTGTTGTCCGACTCAAAAGTAGTTTAATTTTAATTTTTATATATACTTTAACCTCATGATATCACGTGTTTGGTAATATCTTGTGTTTGGTAATTGCACTAAACACAATATATTACGTGTATGATAATTGCTCCACATCTATTAAGAATTATATAATTGAATAATCTACCGATGACACCAAAATAAAAAGAAGATAAATAGTACTCTCACACTGAGGAGTTAAGAATATAAATCTGGGATTTACATTTATAAATTCTGCAATAAAAATAATACTACCTTACATCTCAAACTCGTTATTAAGGCTATGTGTTGTACCATTTAAAGTAGATTAAAATTTATCTGTCTTTATATACCCTTTTAAATAGTTTAAAACTTATCTAAATATATATAGTTATTATCCAGCATCATAGAATATTCTCATTACTCAATGCTCAAATCACTTAATATCGTATGTTTGATAATTTTTCTTTATGTGGTAGATGTCAACAAAGTAAAACTATATTAGTTAATAGCAAAAATAAGATGTTGAGTTATAATACCGCATCGAGGAATTAAGAAAATAAGTGAGTGATGACATATATAAAAGAGTGTGTGAGCAAATTTAAATTTTGTACTACCTTAAGTCTCGACCATTTGGCTAAGACTAAGTGTAGTACCACTCCAACTTAGTTTATAATTATATTTTATATACTCTAACCACATAATTTCTGTAAATGTATAATATTATATATATGCTAATTATTTTATTTGTAGTTTGATTATAGAAATTTATTTCAACTATAATAATCTACCGATAACACAAAAAAGAAACTAATGTTTTGTCACACATCAAATATTTAGTAATATAAATTAGAGAATTTCTTATATAAAATTTGCATTGAAAACTAAATAAAAATGTCCACTACATAAGTCACAAGTGTTTGGTTAAAATTAAGTACAATATCATTAGAAATAATTTTTAATTTATATTAAATTAAATATATATAATCTAGCCTTGTGTGATATTCTCATTGCTGCTCAATGCTCCAATCATATAATATCATATGCTTGACGATTTTTCTTTGTATGGTAGATGTCTACAGAGTATTATTTTATATTGAGTACGAATAATAAGATGTTGAATTATAATCTCACTTAAAGAAATTAAGAAAATACATGATTGAATAATGGATATAAATATAGTGTGTGAGATAATTATATTTTGTGCTATCTTAAGCCATGATCAGTTGGCCAAGACTAAGTGTTGTACTACTGAAAAGTAATTTAATATTAATTTATATACTTTAACCTCATGATATCATGTGTTTGGTAATATCTTGTGTTTGGTAATTGCACTAAACACAATATATTACGTGTATGGTAATTGCTCTACATCTATTAAGAATTATACAATTGATAATCTACCGATGACACCAAAATAAATAGAAGCTAAATAGTAGTCTCACACTGAGGAGTTAAGAATATAAATTTGGGATATACATATATAAATTATGCAATAAAAATAATAATACCTTATATCTCAAACTCGTTGTTAAGTATATGTGTTGTACCATTTAAAGTAGATTAAAATTTAACTGTCTTTATATACCATTTTAGATAGTTTATAACTTATCTAAATTTATATATTTATTATACAGCCTCATAAAATATTCTCATTACTCATAACAAACCTATATCTACTATTAAATAATCTATTGATAAAAAGAAACTAATGTTTAGGCACACATCAAAGATTTAGTAATATAAATTAGAGAAATTTCATATATAAATTTTGCATTAAAAATAAGTAAAAATTTGTACTAAATTAAGTCTCAGGCGTTTGGTTAAGATTAAGTGCACTATTATTATAAATAATTTTAAACTTATATGATATTAGCTATAGACACGTATGATATTCTCATTGCTCAATGATCCAATCACCTAACATCATATGCTTGGAATTTTTCTTTGTGTGGTAGCTGTCGACGAAGTATTATTGTATACATGAATACCAATAATAAGATGTTGAATTATAATCCCACGTCAAAAAATTAAGAAAAAACATGATTGAATAATGGATATAAATAGTGTGTGTGATATAAATTATATTCTGTACTAACTTATATCATGATCACGAGGCTAAGACTAAGTGTTGTACGACTCAAAAGTAGTTTAATTTTAATTTTTATATATACTTTAACCTCATGATATCACGTGTTTGGTAATATCTTGTGTTTGGTAATTGCACTAAACACAATATATTACGTGTATGATAATTGCTCCACATCTATAAGAATTATATAATTGAATAATCTACCGATGACACCAAAATAAAAAGAAGATAAATAGTACTCTCACACTGAGGAGTTAAGAATATAAATCTGGGATTTACATTTATAAATTCTGCAATAAAAATAATACTACCTTACATCTCAAACTCGTTATTAAGGCTATGTGTTGTACCATTTAAAGTAGATTAAAATTTATCTGTCTTTATATACCCTTTTAAATAGTTTAAAACTTATCTAAATATATATAGTTATTATCCAGCATCATAGAATATTCTCATTACTCAATGCTCAAATCACTTATATCGTATGTTTGATAATTTTTCTTTATGTGGTAGATGTCAACAAAGTAAAACTATATTAGTTAATAGCAAAAATAAGATGTTGAGTTATAATACCGCATCGAGGAATTAAGAAAATAAGTGAGTGATGACATATATAAAAAGAGTGTGTGAGCAAATTTAAATTTTGTACTACCTTAAGTCTCGACCATTTGGCTAAGACTAAGTGTAGTACCACTCCAACTTAGTTTATAATTATATTTTATATACTCTAACCACATAATTTCTGTTTAAATGTATAATATTATATATATGCTAATTATTTTATTTGTAGTTTGATTATAGAAATTTATTTCAACTATAATAATCTACCGATAACACAAAAAAGAAACTAATGTTTTGTCACACATCAAATATTTAGTAATATAAATTAGAGAATTTCTTATATAAAATTTGCATTGAAAACTAAATAAAAATGTCTACTACATAAGTCTCAAGTGTTTGGTTAAAATTAAGTACAGTATCATTAGAAATAATTTTTAATTTATATGAAATTAAATATATATAATCTAGCCTTGTGTGATATTCTCATTGCTGCTCAATGCTCCAATCATATAATATCATATGCTTGACGATTTTTCTTTGTATGGTAGATGTCTACAAAGTATTATTTTATATTGAATACGAATAATAAGATGTTGAATTATAATCTCACATAAAGAAATTAAGAAAATACATGATTGAATAATGGATATAAATATAGTGTGTGAGATAATTATATTTTGTGCTATCTTAAGCCATGATCAGTTGGCCAAGACTAAGTGTTGTACTACTGAAAAGTAATTTAATATTAATTTATATATACTTTAACCTCATGATATCATGTGTTTGGTAATATCTTGTGTTTGGTAATTGCACTAAACACAATATATTATGTGTATGATAATTGCTCTACATCTATTAAGAATTATACAATTGAATAATCTACCGATGACACCAAAATAAAAAGAAGCTAAATAGTAGTCTCACACTGAGGAGTTAAGAATATAAATTTGGGATATACATATATAAATTATGCAATAAAAATAATAATACCTTATATCTCAAACTCGTTGTTAAGTATATGTGTTGTACCATTTAAAGTAGATTAAAATTTAACTGTCTTTATATACCATTTTAGATAGTTTATAACTTATCTAAATTTATATATTTATTATAAATAATTTTAAACTTATATGATATTAGCTATAGCCACGTATGATATTCTCATTGCTCAATGATCCAATCACCTACATCATCTATGCTTTGCAATTTTTCTTTGTGTGGTAGCTGTCGACGAAGTATTATTGTATACATGAATACCAATAATAAGATGTTGAATTATAATCCCACCTCAAAAAATTAAAAAAAAACATGATTGAATAATGGATATAAATAGTGTGTGTGAGATAAATTATATTATGTACTAACTTATATCATGATCACGAGGCTAAGACTAAGTGTTGTCCGACTCAAAAGTAGTTTAATTTTAATTTTTATATATACTTTAACCTCATGATATCACGTGTTGGTAATATCTTGTGTTGGTAATTGCACTAAACACAATATATTACGTGTATGATAATTGCTCCACATCTATTAAGAATTATATAATTGAATAATCTACCGATGACACCAAAATAAAAGAAGATAAATAGTACTCTCACACTGAGGAGTTAAGAATATAAATCTGGGATTTACATTTATAAATTCTGCAATAAAAATAATACTACCTTACATCTCAAACTCGTTATTAAGGCTATGTGTTGTACCATTTAAAGTAGATTAAAATTTATCTGTCTTTATATACCCTTTTAAATAGTTTAAAACTTATCTAAATATATATAGTTATTATCCAGCATCATAGAATATTCTCATTACTCAATGCTCAAATCACTTATATCGTATGTTTGATAATTTTTCTTTATGTGGTAGATGTCAACAAAGTAAAACCATATTAGTTAATAGCAAAAATAAGATGTTGAGTTATAATACCGCATCGAGGAATTAAGAAAATAAGTGAGCGATGACATATATAAATTGAGTGTGTGAGCAAATTTAAATTTTGTACTACCTTAAGTCTCGACCATTTGGCTAAGACTAAGTGTAGTACCACTCCAACTTAGTTTATAATTATATTTTATATACTCTAACCACATAATATTATGTATAATGTATAATACTATATATATGCTAATTATTTTATTTGTATTTTGATTATAGAAATTTATTTCAACTATAATAATCTACCGATAACACAAAAAAGAAACTAATGTTTTGTCACACATCAAATATTTAGTAATATAAATTAGAGAATTTCTTATATAAAATTTGCATTGAAAACTAAATAAAAATGTCTACTACATAAGTCTCAAGTGTTTGGTTAAAATTAAGTACAGTATCATTAGAAATAATTTTTAATTTATATGAAATTAAATATATATAATCTAGCCTTGTGTGATATTCTCAATGCTCCAATCATATAATATCATATGCTTGACGATTTTTCTTTGTATGGTAGATGTCTACAAAGTATTATTTTATATTGAATACGAATAATAAGATGTTGTTGAATTATAATCTCACATAAAGAAATTAAGATGAATAATGGATATAAATATAGTGTGTGAGATAATTATATTTTGTCCTATCTTAAGCCATGATCAGTTGGTCAAGACTAAGTGTTGTACTACTGAAAAGTAATTTAATATTAATTTATATATACATTAACCTCATGATATCATGTGTTTGGTAATATCTTGTGTTTGGTAATTGCACTAAACACAATATATTACGTGTATGATAATTGCTCTACATCTATTAAGAATTATACAATTGAATAATCTACCGATGACACCAAAATAAAAAGAAGCTAAAGAGTAGTCTCACACTGAGAAGTTAAGAATATAAATTTGGAATATACATATATAAATTATGCAATAAAAATAATAATACCTTATATCTCAAACTCGTTGTTAAGTATATGTGTTGTACCATTTAAAGTAGCTTAAAATTTAACTGTCTTTATATACCATTCTAAATAGTTAAAAATTATCTAAATTTATATATTTATTATACAGCCTCGTAAAATATTCTCATTACTCATAACAAACCTATATCTAGTATTAAATAATCTATTGATGAAAAGAAACTAATGTTTAGGAGCACATCAAAGATTTAGAAATATAAATTAGTGAAATTTCATATATAAATTTTGCATTAAAATATAAGTAAAAATTTGTACTAAATTAAGTCTCAGGCGTTTGGTTAAGATTAAGTGCACTATTATTATAAATAATTTTAAACTTATATGATATTAGCTATAGCCTCGTATGATATTCTCATTGCTCAATGATCCAATCACCTAACATCATATGCTTCACAATTTTTCTTTGTGTGGTAGCTGTCGACGAAGTATTATTGTATAATTGAATACCAATAATAAGATGTTGAATTGTAATCCCACGTCAAAAAATTAAGAAAAAACATGATTGAATAATGGATATAAATAGTGTGTGTGAGATAAATTATATTTTGTACTAACTTATATCATGATCACGAGGCTAAGACTAAGTGTTGTACAACTCAAAAGTAGTTTTAATTTTAATTTTTATATATTCTTTAACCTCATGATATCACGTGTTTGGTAATATCTTGTCTTTGGTAATTGCACTAAACACAATATATTACGTGTATGATAATTGCTCTACATCTATTAAGAATTATATAATTGAATAATCTACCGATGACACCAAAATAAAAAGAAGATAAATAGTACTCTAACACTGAGGAGTTAAGAATATAAATCTGGGATTTACATTTATAAATTCTGCAATAAAAATAATACTACCTTACATCTCAAACTCGTTATTAAGGCTATGTGTTGTACCATTTAAAGTAGATTAAAATTTATCTGTCGTTATTACCCTTTTAAATAGTTTAAAACTTATCTAAATATATATAGTTATTATCCAGCCTCATAGAATATTCTTATTACTCAATGCTCAAATCACTTAATATCGTATGTTTGATAATTTTTCTTTATGTGGTAGATGTCAACAAAGTAAAACTCTATTAGTTAATAGCAAAAATAAGATGATGAGCTATAATACCGCGTCGAGCAATTAAGAAAATAAGTGAGTGATGACATATATAAATTGAGTGTGTGAGCAAATTTAAATTTTGTACTACCTTAAGTCTCGACCATTTGGCTAAGACTAAGTGTAGTACCACTCCAACTTAGTTTATAATTATATTTTGTATACTCTAACCACATAATATTATGTGTTTGATAATTTCTCTAAATGTATAATATTATATATGCTAATTATTTTATTTGTATTTTGTTTATAGAAATTTATTTCAACTATAATAATCTACCTATAACACAAAAAAGAAACTAATCTTTTGTCACACATCAAATATTTAGTAATATAAATTAGAGAATTTCTTATATAAATATTGCATTGAAAACTAAATAAAAATGTCTACTACATAAGTCTCAAGTGTATGGTTAAAATTAAGTACAGTATCATTAGAAATAATTTTTAATTTATATGAAATTAAATATATATAATCTAGCCTTGTGTGATATTCTCATTGCTGCTCAATGCTCCAATCAATATATCATATGCTTGACGATTTTTCTTTGTATGATAGATGTCTACAAAGTATTATTTTATATTGAATACGAATAATAAGATGTTGAATTATAATCTCACATAAATAAATTAAGAAAATACATGATTGAATAATGGATAGAAATATAGTGTGTGAGATAATTATATTTTGTGCTATCTTTAGCCAGGATCAGTTGGCCAAAACTAAGTGTTGTACTACTCAAAAGTAATTTAATATTAATTTATATATACTTTAACCTCATGATATCATGTGTTTGGTAATATCTTGTGTTTGGTAATTGCACTAAACACAATATATTACGTGTATGATAATTGTTCTACATCTATTAAGAATTATACAATTGAATAATCCATCGATGACACCAAATAAAAAGAAGCTAAATAGTAGTCCTCACACTGAGGAGTTAAGAATATAAATTTGGGATATACATATATAAATTATGCAATAAAAATAATAATACCTTATATCTCAAACTCGTTGTTTAGTATATGTGTTGTACCATTTAAAGTAGATTAAATTTAACTGCTTTATATACCATTTTAGATAGTTTATAACTTATCTAAATTTATATATTATTATACAGCCTCATAAAATATTCTCATTACTCATAACAAACCTATATCTACTATTAAATAATCTATTGATAAAAAGAAACTAATGTTTAGGCACACATCAAAGATTTAGTAATATGAATTAGAGAAATTTCATATATAAATTTTGCATTAAAAATTAAGTAAAATTTATACTAAATTAAGTCTGAGGCGTTTGGTTAAGATTAAGTGCACTATTATTATAAATAATTTTAAACTTATATGATATTAGCTATAACCACGTATGATATTCTCATTGCTTAATGATCCAATCACCGAACATCATATGCTTTGCAATTTTTCTTTGGGTGGTAGGTGTCGACGAAGTATTATTGTATAATTGAATACCAATAATAAGATGTTGAATTGTAATCCCACTCAAAAAATTAAGAAAAAACATGATTGAATAATGGATATAAATAGTGTGTGTCAGATAATTATATTATGTACTAACTTATATCATGATCACGATGCTAAGACTAAGTGTTGTACGACTCAAAAGAAGTTTAATTTTAATTTTTATATATACTTTAACCTCATGATATCACGTGTTTGGTAATATCTTGTCTTTGGTAATTGCACTAAACACAATATATTACGTGTATGATAATTGCTCCACATCTATTAAGAATTATATAATTGAATAATCTACCGATGACACCAAAAAAAAAGAAGATAAATAGTACTCTCACACTGAGGAGTTAAGAATATAAATCTGGGATTTACATTTATAAATTCTGCAATAAAATAATAATACCTTACATCTCAAACTCGTTATTAAGGCTATGTGTTGTACCATTTAAAGTAGATTAAAATTTATCTGTCTTTATATACCCTTTTAAATAGTTTAAAACTTATCCAAAAATATATATAGTTATTATCCAGCCTCATAGAATATTCACATTACTCAATGCTCAAATCACTTAATATCGTATGTTTGATAATTTTTCTTTATGTGGGATGTCAACAAAGTAAAACTATATTAGTTAATAGCAAAAATAAGATCTCGAGTTATAATACCGCATCGAGGAATTAAGAAAATAAGTGAGTGATGACATATATAAATAGAGTGTGTGAGCAAATTTAAATTTTGTACTACCTTAAGTCTCGACCATTTGGCTAAGAGTAAGTGTATACCACTCCAACTTAGTTTATAATTATATTTTGTATACTCTAACCACATAATATTATGTGTTTGATAATCTCTAAATGTATAATATTATATATACGCTAATTATTTTATTTGTATTTTGATTATAGAAATTTATTTCAACTATAATAATCTACCGATAACACAAAAAAGAAACTAATGATTTGTCACACATCAAATATTTAGTAATATAAATTAGAGAATTTCTTATATAAAATTTGCATTGAAATAAATAAAAATGTCTATTACATAAGTCTCAAGTGTTTGGTTAAATTAAGTACAGTATCATTAGAAATAATTTTTAATTTATATGAAATTAAATATATATAATCTAGCCTTGTGTGATATTCTCATTGCTGCTCAATGCTCCAATCATATAATATCATATGCTTGACGATTTTTCTTTGTATGGTAGATGTCTACAAAGTATTATTTTATATTGAATACGAATAATAAGATGTTGAATTATAATCTCACATAAAGAATTTAAGAAAATACATGATTGAATAATGGATATAAATATAGTGTGTGAGATAATTATATTTTGTGCTATCTTAAGCCATGATCAGTTGGCCAAGACTAAGTGTTGTACTATTGAAAAGTAATTTAATATTAATTTATATATACTTTAACCTCATGATATCATGTGTTTGGTAATATCTTGTGTTTGGTAATTGCACTAAACACAATATATTACGTGTATGATAATTGCTCTACATCTATTAAAATTATACAATTGAATAATCTACCGATGACACCAAAATAAATAGAAGCTAAATAGTAGTCTCACACTGAGGAGTTAAGAATATAAATTTGGGATATACATATATAATTATGCAATAAAAAAATAATACCTTATATCTCAAACTCGTTGTTAAGTATATGTGTTGTACCATTTAAAGTAGATTAAAATTTAACTGTCTTTATATACCATTTTAGATAGTTTATAACTTATCTAAATTTATATATTTATTATACAGCCTCATAAAATATTCTCATTACTCATAACAAACCTATATCTACTATTAAATAATCTATTGATAAAAAGAAACTAATGTTTAGGCACACATAAAAGATTTAGTAATATGAATTAGAGAAATTTCATATATAAATTTTGCATTTAAAAATAAGTAAAAATTTGTACTAAATTAAGTCTCAGGCGTTTGGTTAAGATTAAGTGCACTATTATTATAAATAATTTTAAACTTATATGATATTAGCTATAGCCTCGTATGATATTCTCATTGCTCAATGATCCAATCACCTAACATCATATGCTTCACAATTTTTCTTTGTGTGGTAGCTGTCGACGAAGTATTATTGTATAATTGAATACCAATAATAATATGTTGAATTGTAATCCCACGTCAAAAAATTAAGAAAAAACATGATTGAATAATGGATATAAATAGTGTGTGTGAGATAAATTATATTCTGTACTAACTTATATCATGATCACGAGGCTAAGACTAAGTGTTGTACGACTCAAAAGTAGTTTAATTTTAATTTTATATATTCTTTAACCTCATGATATCACGTGTTTGGTAATATCTTGTGTTTGGTAATTGCACTAAACACAATATATTACGTGTATGATAATTGCTCTACATCTATTAAGAATTATATAATTGAATAATCTACCGATGACACCAAAATAAAGAAGATAAATAGTACTCTAACACTGAGGAGTTAAGAATATAAATCTGGGATTTACATTTATAAATTCTGCAATAAAAATAATACTACCTTACATCTCAAACTCGTTATTAAGGCTATGTGTTGTACCATTCAAAGTAGATTAAAATTTATCTGTCGTTATTACCCTTTTAAATAGTTTAAAACTTATCTAAATATATATAGTTATTATCCAGCCTCATAGAATATTCTCATTACTCAATGCTCAAATCACTTAATATCGTATGTTTGATAATTTTTCTTTATGTGGTAGATGTCAACAAAGTAAAACTCTATTAGTTAATAGCAAAAATAAGATGATGAGCTATAATACCGCGTCGAGCAATTAAGAAAATAAGTGAGTGATGACATATATATAAATTGAGTGTGTGAGCAAATTTAAATTTTGTACTACCTTAAGTCTCGACCATTTGGCTAAGACTAAGTGTAGTACCACTCCAACTTAGTTTATAATTATATTTTGTATACTCTAACCACATAATATTATGTGTTTGATAATTTCTCTAAATGTATAATATTATATATATGCTAATTATTTTATTTGTATTTTGTTTATAGAAATTTATTTCAACTATCATAATCTACCTATAACACAAAAAAGAAACTAATCTTTTGTCACACATCAAATATTTAGTAATATAAATTAGAGAATTTCTTATATAAATATTGCATTGAAAACTAAATAAAAATGTCTACTACATAAGTCTCAAGTGTATGGTTAAAATTAAGTACAGTATCATTAGAAATAATTTTTAATTTATATGAAATTAAATATATATAATCTAGCCTTGTGTGATATTCTCATTGCTGCTCAATGCTCCAATCAAATAATATCATATGCTTGACGATTTTTCTTTGTATGATAGATGTCTACAAAGTATTATTTTATATTGAATACGAATAATAAGATGTTGAATTATAATCTCACATAAATAAATTAAGAAAATACATGATTGAATAATGGATAGAAATATAGTGTGTGAGATAATTATATTTTGTGCTATCTTTAGCCAGGATCAGTTGGCCAAAACTAAGTGTTGTACTACTCAAAAGTAATTTAATATTAATTTATATATACTTTAACCTCATGATATCATGTGTTTGGTAATATCTTGTGTTTGGTAATTGCACTAAACACAATATATTACGTGTATGATAATTGTTCTACATCTATTAAGAATTATACAATTGAATAATCCATCGATGACACCAAAATAAAAAGAACCTAAATAGTAGTCTCACACTGAGGAGTTAAGAATATAAATTTGGGATATACATATATAAATTATGCAATAAAAATAATAATACCTTATATCTCAAACTCCATGTTTAGTATATGTGTTGTACCATTTAAAGTAGATTAAAATTTAACTGCCTTTATATACCATTTTAGATAGTTTATAACTTATCTAAATTTATATATTTATTATACAGCCTCATAAAATATTCTCATTACTCATAACAAACCTATATCTACTATTAAATAATCTATTGATAAAAAGAAACTAATGTTTAGGCACACATCAAAGATTTAGTAATATGAATTAGAGAAATTTCATATATAAATTTTGCATTAAAAAATAAGTAAAAATTTATACTAAATTAAGTCTGAGGCGTTTGGTTAAGATTAAGTGCACTATTATTATAAATAATTTTAAACTTATATGATATTAGCTATAGCCACGTATGATATTCTCATTGCTCAATGATCCAATCACCGAACATCATATGCTTTGCAATTTTTCTTTGTGTGGTAGCTGTTGTCGACGAAGTATTATTGTATAATTTGAATACCAATAATAAGATGTTGAATTGTAATCCCACTCAAAAAAAATTAAAAAAAACATGATTGAATAATGGATATAAATAGTGTGTGTCAGATAAATTATATTATGTACTAACTTATATCATGATCACGATGCTAAGACTAAGTGTTGTACGACTCAAAAGAAGTTTAATTTTAATTTTTATATATACTTTAACCTCATGATATCACGTGTTTGGTAATATCTTGTCTTTGGTAATTGCACTAAACACAATATATTACGTGTATGATAATTGCTCCACATCTATTAAGAATTATATAATTGAATAATCTACCGATGACACCAAAATAAAAAGAAGATAAATAGTACTCTAACACTGAGGAGTTAAGAATATAAATCTGGGATTTACATTTATAAATTCTGCAATAAAAATAATAATACCTTACATCTCAAACTCGTTATTAAGGCTATGTGTTGTACCATTTAAAGTAGATTAAAATTTATCTGTCTTTATATACCCTTTTAAATAGTTTAAAACTTATCCAAAAATATATATAGTTATTATCCAGCCTCATAGAATATTCACATTACTCAATGCTCAAATCACTTAATATCGTATGTTTGATAATTTTTCTTTATGTGATAGATGTCAACAAAGTAAAACTATATTAGTTAATAGCAAAAATAAGATCTTGAGATATAATACCGCATCGAGGAATTAAGAAAATAAGTGAGTGATGACATATATAAATAGAGTGTGTGAGCAAATTTAAATTTTGTACTACCTTAAGTCTCGACCATTTGGCTAAGAGTAAGTGTAGTACCACTCCAACTTAGTTTATAATTATATTTTGTATACTCTAACCACATAATATTATGTGTTTGATAATCTCTAAATGTATAATATTATATATACGCTAATTATTTTATTTGTATTTTGATTATAGAAATTTATTTCAACGATAATAATCTACCGATAACACAAAAAAGAAACTAATGTTTTGTCACACATCAAATATTTAGTAATATAAATTAGAGAATTTCTTATATAAAATTTGCATTGAAAATAAAATAAAAATGTCTACTACATAAGTCTCAAGTGTTTGGTTAAAATTAAGTACAGTATCATTAGAAATAATTTTTAATTTATATGAAATTAAATATATATAATCTAGCCTTGTGTGATATTCTCATTGCTGCTCAATGCTCCAATCATATAATATCATATGCTTGACGATTTTTCTTTGTATGGTAGATGTCTACAAAGTATTATTTTATATTGAATACGAATAATAAGATGTTGTTGAATTATAATCTCACATAAAGAATTTAAGAAAATACATGATTTAATAATGGATATAAATATAGTGTGTGAGATAATTATATTTTGTGATATCTTAAGCCATGATCAGTTGGCCAAGACTAAGTGTTGTACTACTGAAAAGTAATTTAATATTAATTTATATATACTTTAACCTCATGATATCATGTGTTTGGTAATATCTTGTGTTTGGTAATTGCACTAAACACAATATATTACGTGTATGATAATTGCTCTACATCTATTAAGAATTATACAATTGAATAATCTACCGATGACACCAAAATAAATAGAAGCTAAATAGTAGTCTCACACTGAGGAGTTAAGAATATAAATTTGGGATATACATATATAAATTATGCAATAAAAATAATAATACCTTATATCTCAAACTCGTTGTTAAGTATATGTGTTGTACCATTTAAAGTAGATTAAAATTTAACTGTCTTTATATACCATTTTAGATAGTTTATAACTTATCTAAATTTATATATTTATTATACAGCCTCATAAAATATTCTCATTACTCATAACAAACCTATATCTACTATTAAATAATCTATTGATAAAAAGAAACTAATGTTTAGGCACACATAAAAGATTTAGTAATATGAATTAGAGAAATTTCATATATAAATTTTGCATTAAAAATAAGTAAAATTTGTACTAAATTAAGTCTCAGGCGTCTGGTTAAGATTAAGTGCACTATTATTATAAATAATTTTAAACTTATATGATATTAGCTATAGACATGTATGATATTCTCATTGCTCAATGATCCAATCACCTAACATCATATGCTTGGAAATTTTTCTTTGTGTGGTAGCTGTCGACGAAGTATTATTGTATACATGAATACCAATAATAAGATGTTGAATTATAATCCCACGTCAAAAAATAAAGAAAAAACATGATTGAATAAAGGATATAAATAGTGTGTGTGATATAAATTATATTATGTACTAACTTATATCATGATCACGAGGCTAAGACTAAGTGTTGTCCGACTCAAAAGTAGTTTAATTTTAATTTTTATATATAATTTAACCTCATGATATCACGTGTTTGGTAATATCTTGTGTTTGGTAATTGCACTAAACACAATATATTACGTGTATGATAATTGCTCCACATCTATTAAAAATTATATAATTGAATAATCTACCGATGACACCAAAATAAAAAGAAGATAAATAGTACTCTCACACTGAGGAGTTAAGAATATAAATTTGGGATTTACATTTATAAATTCTGCAATAAAAATAATACTACCTTACATCTCAAACTCGTTAGTAAGGCTATGTGTTGTACCATTTAAAGTAGATTAAAATTTATCTGTCTTTATATACCCTTTTAAATAGTTTAAAACTTATCTAAATATATATAGTTATTATCCAGCATCATAGAATATTCTCATTACTCAATGCTCAAATCACTTAATATCGTATGTTTGATAATTTTTCTTTATGTGGTAGATGTCAACAAAGTAAAACTATATTAGTTAATAGCAAAAATAAGATGTTGAGTTATAATACCGCATCGAGGAATTAAGAAAATAAGTGAGCGATGACATATATAAATTGAGTGTGTGAGCAAATTTAAATTTTGTACTACCTTAAGTCTCGACCATTTGGCTAAGACTAAGTGTAGTACCACTCCAACTTAGTTTATAATTATATTTTATATACTCTAACCACATAATATTATTTGTTTGATAATTTATCTAAATGTATAATACTATATATATGCTAATTATTTTATTTGTATTTTGATTATAGAAATTTATTTCAACTATAATAATCTACCGATAACACAAAAACTAAACTAATGTTTTGTCACACATCAAATATTTAGTAATATAAATTAGAGAATTTCTTATATAAAATTTGCACTGAAAATAAAATAAAAATGTCTACTACATAAGTCTCAAGTGTTTGGTTAAAATTTAGTACAGTATCATTAGAAATAATTTTTAATTTATATGAAATTAAATATATATATATAAGCTAGCCTTGTGTGATATTCTCATTGCTGCTCAATGCTCCAATCATATAATATCATATGCTTGACGATTTTTCTTTGTATGGTAGATGTCTACAAAGTATTATTTTATATTGAATACGAATAATAAGATGTTGTTGAATTATAATCTCACATAAAGAAATTAAGATGAATAATGGATATAAATATAGTGTGTGAGATAATTATATTTTGTCCTATCTTAAGCCATGATCAGTTGGCCAAGACTAAGTGTTGTACTACTGAAAAGTAATTTAATATTAATTTATATATACATTAACCTCATGATATCATGTGTTTGGTAATATCTTGTGTTTGGTAATTGCACTAAACACAATATATTACTTGTATGATAATTGCTCTACATCTAGTAAGAATTATACAATTGAATAATCTACCGATGACACCAAAGTATAAAGAATCTAAATAGTAGTCTCACACTGAGGAGTTAAGAATATAAATTTGGAATATACATATATAAATTATGCAATAAAAATAATAATACCTTATATCTCAAACTCGTTGTTAAGTATATGTGTTGTACCATTTAAAGTAGCTTAAAATTTAACTGTCTTTATATACCATTTTAATAGTTTAAACTTATCTAAATTTATATATTTATTATACAGCCTCATAAAATATTCTCATTACTCATAACAAACCTATATCTACTATTAAATAATCTATTGATAAAAAAAACTAATGTTTAGGACACATCAAAGATTTAGTAATATAAATTAGAGAAATTTCATATATAAATTTTGCATTAAAAAATAAGTAAAAATTTGTACTAAATTAAGTCTCAGGCGTTTGGTTAAGATTAAGTGCACTATTATTATAAATAATTTTAAACTTATATGATATTAGCTATAGCCTCGTATGATATTCTCATTGCTCAATGATCCAATCACCTAACATCATATGCTTCACAATTTTTCTTTGTGTGGTAGCTGTCGACGAAGTATTATTGTATAACTGAATACCAATAATAAGATGTTGAATTGTAATCCCACGTCAAAAAATTAAGAAAAAACATGATTGAATAATGGATATAAATAGTGTGTGTGAGATAAATTATATTCTGTACTAACTTATATCATGATCACGAGGCTAAGACTAAGTGTTGTACGACTCAAAAGTAGTTTAATTTTAATTTTTATATATCTTTAACCTCATGATATCACGTGTTTGGTAATATCTTGTCTTTGGTAATTGCACTAAACACAATATATTACGTGTATGATAATTGCTCTACATCTATTAAGAATTATATAATTGAATAATCTACCGATGACACCAAAATAAAAAGAAGATAAATAGTACTCTAACACTGAGGAGTTAAGAATATAAATCTGGGATTTACATTTATAAATTCTGCAATAAAATAATACTACCTTACATCTCAAACTCGTTATTAAGGCTATGTGTTGTACCATTTAAAGTAGATTAAAATTTATCTGTCTTTATTACCCTTTTAAATAGTTTAAAACTTATCTAAATATATATAGTTATTATCCAGCCTCATAGAATATTCTCATTACTCAATGCTCAAATCACTTAATATCGTATGTTTGATAATTTTTCTTTATGTGGTAGATGTCAACAAAGTAAAACTATATTAGTTAATTGCAAAAATAAGATGATGAGCTATAATACCGCATCGAGGAATTAAGAAATAAGTGAGTGATGACATATATAAATTGAGTGTGTGAGCAAATTTAAATTTTGTACTACCTTAAGTCTCGACCATTTGGCTAAGACTAAGTGTAGTACCACTCCAACTTAGTTTATAATTATATTTTGTATACTCTAACCACATAATATTATGTGTTTGATAATTTCTCTAAATGTATAATATTATATATATGCTAATTATTTTATTTGTATTTTGATTATAGAAATTTATTTCAACTATAATAATCTACCTATAACACAAAAAAGAAACTAATGTTTTGTCACACATCAAATATTTAGTAATATAAATTAGAGAATTTCTTATATAAATATTACATTGAAAACTAAATAAAAATGTCTACTACATAAGTCTCAAGTGTTTGGTTAAAATTAAGTACAGTAACATTAGAAATAATTTTTAATTTATATGAAATTAATTATATATAATCTAGCCTTGTGTGATATTCTCATTGTTGCTCAATGCTCCAATCAATAATATCATATGCTTGACGATTTTTCTTTGTATGGTAGATGTCTACAAAGTATTATTTTATATTGAATACGAATAATAAGATGTTGAATTATAATCTCACATAAATAAATTAAGAAAATACATGATTGAATAATGGATATAAATATAGTGTGTGAGATAATTATATTTTGTGCTATCTTAAGCCAGGATCAGTTGGCCAAAACTAAGTGTTGTACTACTTAAAAGTAATTTAATATTAATTTATATATACTTTAACCTCATGATATCATGTGTTTGGTAATATCTTGTGTTTGGTAATTGCACTAAACACAATATATTACGTGTATGATAATTGCTCTACATCTATTAAGAATTATACAATTGAATAATCCATCGATGACACCAAAATAAAAAGAAGCTAAATAGTAGTCTCACACTGAGGAGTTAAGAATATAAATTTGGGATATACATATATAAATTATGCAATAAAAATAATAATACCTTATATCTCAAACTCGTTGTTTTGTATATGTGTTGTACCATTTAAAGTAGATTAAAATTTAACCGCCTTTATATACCATTTTAGATAGTTTATAACTTATCTAAATTTATATATTTATTATACAGCCTCATAAAATATTCTCATTACTCATAACAAACCTATATCTACTATTAAATAATCTATTGATAAAAAGAAACTAATGTTTAGGCACACATCAAAGATTTAGTAATATAAATTAGAGAAATTTCATATATAAATTTTGCATTAAAAAATAAGTAAAAATTTTATACTAAATTAAGTCTCAGGCGTTTGGTTAAGATTAAGTGCACTATTATTATAAATAATTTTAAACTTAAATGATATTAGCTATAGCCACGTATGATATTCTCATTGCTCAATGATCCAATCACCGAACATCATATGCTTTGCAATTTTTCTTTGTGTGGTAGCTGTCGACGAAGTATTATTGTATAATGAATACCAATAATAAGATGTTGAATTGTAATCCCACTCAAAAAATTAAAAAAAACATGATTGAATAATGGATATAAATAGTGTGTGTGTCAGATAAATTATATTATGTACTAACTTATATCATGATCACGATGCTAAGACTAAGTGTTGTACGACTCAAATGTAGTTTAATTTTAATTTTTATATATACTTTAACCTCATGATATCACGTGTTTGGTAATATCTTGTGTTTGGTAATTGCACTAAACACAATATATTACGTGTATGATAATTGCTCCACATCTATTAAGAATTATATAATTGAATAATCTACCGATGACACCAAATAAAAAGAAGATAAATAGTACTCTCACACTGAGGAGTTAAGAATATAAATCTGGGATTTACATTTATAAATTCTGCAACAAAAATAATAATACCTTACATCTCAAACTCGTTATTAAGGCTATGTCTTGTACCATTTAAAGTAGATTAAAATTTATCTGTCTTTATATACCCTTTTAAATAGTTTAAAACTTATCTAAAATATATATAGTTATTATCCAGCATCATAGAATATTCACATTACTCAATGCTCAAATCACTTAATATCGTATGTTTGATAATTTTTCTTTATGTGATAGATGTCAACAAAGTAAAACTATATTAGTTAGTAGCAAAAATAAGATCTTGAGTTATAATACCGCATCGAGGAATTAAGAAAATAAGTGAGTGATGACATATATAAATAGAGTGTGTGAGCAAATTTAAATTTTGTACTACCTTAAGTCTCGACCATTTGGCTAAGAGTAAGTGTAGTACCACTCCAACTTAGTTTATAATTATATTTTATATACTCTAACCACATAATATTATGTGTTTGATAATCTCTAATGTATAATATTATATATACGCTAATTATTTTATTTGTATTTTGATTATAGAAATTTATTTCAACTATAATAATCTACCGATAACACAAAAAAGAAACTAATGTTTTGTCACACATCAAATATTTAGTAATATAAATTAGAGAATTTCTTATATAAAATTTGCATTGAAAATAAAATAAAAATGTCTACTACATAAGTCTCAAGTGTTTGGTTAAAATTAAGTACAGTATCATTAGAAATAATTTTTAATTTATATGAAATTAAATATATATATAATCTAGCCTTGTGTGATATTCTCATTGCTGCTCAATGCTCCAATCATATAATATCATATGCTTGACGATTTTTCTTTGTATGGTAGATGTCTACAAAGTATTATTTTATATTGAATACGAATAATAAGATGTTGAATTATAATCTCACATAAAGAATTTAAGAAAATACATGATTGAATAATGGATATAAATATAGTGTGTGAGATAATTATATTTTGTGCTATCTTAAGCCATGATCAGTTGGCCAAGACTAAGTGTTGTACTACTGAAAAGTAATTTAATATTAATTTATATATACTTTAACCTCATGATATCATGTGTTTGGTAATATCTTGTGTTTGGTAATTGCACTAAACACAATATATTACGTGTATGATAATTGCTCTACATCTATTAAGAATTATACAATTGAATAATCTACCGATGACACCAAAATAAAAAGAAGCTAAATAGTAGTCTCACACTGAGGAGTTAAGAATATAAATTTGGGATATACATATATAAATTATGCAATAAAAATAATAATACCTTATATCTCAAACTCGTTGTTAAGTATATGTGTTGTACCATTTAAAGTAGATTAAAATTTAACTGTCTTTATATACCATTTTAGATAGTTTATAACTTATCTAAATTTATATATTTATTATACAGCCTCATAAAATATTCTCATTACTCATAACAAACCTATATCTACTATTAAATAATCTATTGATAAAAAGAAACTAATGTTTAGGCACACATCAAAGATTTAGTAATATGAATTAGAGAAATTTCATATATAAATTTATTTAACTAAATTATCTAAATTAAGTCTAAGTCGTTTGGTTAAGATTAAGTGCACTATTATTATAAATAATTTTAAACTTATATGATATTAGCTATAGCCACGTATGATATTCTCATTGCTCAATGATCCAATCACCGAACATCATATGCTTTGCAATTTTTCTTTGTGTGGTAGCTGTCGACGAAGTATTATTGTATAATTGAATAGCAATAATAAGATGTTGAATTGTAATCCCACTCAAAAAAAATTAAAAAAAACATGATTGAATAATGGATATAAATAGTGTGTGTCAGATAAATTATATTATGTACTAACTTATATCATGATCACGATGCTAAGACTAAGTGTTGTACGACTCAAAAGTAGTTTAATTTTAATTTTTATATATACTTTAACCTCATGATATCACGTGTTTGGTAATATCTTGTGTTTGGTAAATGCACTAAACACAATATATTACGTGTATGATAATTGTTCTACATCTATTAAGAATTATATAATTGAATAATCTACCGATGACACCAAAATAAAAAGAAGATAAATAGTACTCTCACACTGAGGAGTTAAGAATATAAATCTGGGATTTACATTTATAAATGTTGCAATAAAAATAATACTACCTTACATCTCAAACTCGTTAGTAAGGCTATGTGTTGTACCATTTAAAATAGATTAAAATTTATCTGTCTTTCTATACCCTTTTAAATAGTTTAAAACTTATCTAAATATATATAGTTATTATCCAGCATCATAGAATATTCTCATTACTCAATGCTCAAATCACTTAATATCGTATGTTTGATAATTTTTCTTTATGTGGTAGATGTCAACAAAGTAAAACTATATTAGTTAATAGCAAAAATAAGACGTTGAGTTATAATACCGCATCGAGGAATTAAGAAAATAAGTGAGTGATGACATATATAAATAGAGTGTGTGAGCAAATTTAAATTTTTTACTACCTTAAGTCTCGACCATTTCGCAAAGATTAAGTGTAGTACCACTCCAACTTAGTTTATAATTATATTTTATATACTCTAACCACATAATATTATGTGTTTGATAATTTCTCTAAATGTATAATATTATATATATGCTAATTATTTTATTTGTAGTTTGATTATAGAAATTTATTTCAACTATAATAATCTACCGATAACACAAAAAAGAAACTAATGTTTTGTCACACATCAAATATTTAGTAATATAAATTAGAGAATTTCTTATATAAAATTTGCACTGAAAATAAAATAAAAATGTCTACTACATAAGTCTCAAGTGTTTGGTTAAATTTAAGTACATTATCATTAGAAATAATTTTTAATTTATATGAAATTAAATATATATAATCTAGCCTTGTGTGATATTCTCATTGCTGCTCAATGCTCCAATCATATAATATCATATGCTTGACGATTTTTCTTTGTATGGTAGATGTCTACAAAGTATTATTTTATATTGAATACAAATAATAAGATGTTGTTGAATTATAATCTCACATAAAGAAATTAAGAAAATACATGATTGAATAATGGATATAAATATAGTTTGTGAGATAATTATATTTTGTGATATCTTAAGCCATGACCAGTTGGCCAAGACTAAGTGTTGTACTACTGAAAAGTAATTTAATATTAATTTATATATACTTTAACCTCATGATATCATGTGTTTGGTAATATCTTGTGTTTGGTAATTGCACTAAACACAATATATTACGTGTATGGTAATTGCTCTACATCTATGAAGAATTATACAATTGAATAATCTACCGATGACACCAAAATAAATAGAAGCTAAATAGTAATCTCACACCGAGGAGTTAAGAATATAAATTTGGGATATACATATATAAATTATGCAATAAAAATAATAATACCTTATATCTCAAACTCGTTGTTAAGTATATGTGTTGTACCATTTAAAGTAGATTAAAATTTAACTGTCTTTATATACCATTTTAGATAGTTTATAACTTATCTAAACTTATATATTTATTATACAGCCTCATAAAATATTCTCATTACTCATAACAAACCTATATCTACTATTAAATAATCTATTGATAAAAAGAAACTAATGTTTAGGCACACATCAAAGATTTAGTAATATAAATTAGAGAAATTTCATATATAAATTTTGCATTTAAAAATAAGTAAAAATTTGTACTAAATTAAGTCTCAGGCGTTTGGTTAAGATTAAGTGCACTATTATTATATATAATTTTAAACTTATATGATATTAGCTATAGACATGTATGATATTCTCATTGCTCAATGATCCAATCACCTAACATCATATGCTTGGAAATTTTTCTTTGTGTGGTAGCTGTCGACGAAGTATTATTGTATACATGAATACCAATAATAAGATGTTGAATTATAATCCCACGTCAAAAAATTAAGAAAAAACTTGATTGAATAAAGGATATAAATAGTGTGTGTGATATAAATTATATTCTGTACTAACTTATATCATGATCACGAGGCTAAGACTAAGTGTTGTCCGACTCAAAAGTAGTTTAATTTTAATTTTTATATCTACTTTAACCTCGTGATATCACGTGTTTGGTAATATCTTGTGTTGGGTAATTGCACTAAACACAATATATTACGTGTATAATAATTGTTCCACATCTATTAATAATTATATAATTGAATAATCTACCGATGACACCAAAATAAAAAGAAGATAAATAGTACTCTCACACTGAGGAGTTAAGAATATAAATTTGGGATTTACATTTATAAATTCTGCAATAAAAATAATACTACCTTACATCTCAAACTCGTTAGTAAGGCTATGTGTTGTACCATTTAAAGTAGATTAAAATTTATCTGTCTTTATATACCCTTTTAAATAGTTTAAAACTTATCTAAATATATATAGTTATTATCCAGCATCATAGAATATTCTCATTACTCAATGCTCAAATCACTTAATATGGCATGTTTGATAATTTTTCTTTATGTGGTAGATGTCAACAAAGTAAAACTATATTAGTTAATAGCAAAAATAAGATGTTGAGTTATAATACCGCATCGAGGAATTAAGAAAATAAGTGAGTGATGACATATATAAATAGAGTGTGTGAGCAAATTTAAATTTTGTACTACCTTAAGTCTCGACCATTTGGCTAAGACTAAGTGTAGTACCACTCCTACTTAGTTTATAATTATATTTTATATACTCTAACCACATAATATTATTTGTGTGATAATTTCTCTAAATGTATAATACTATATATATGCTAATTATTTTATTTGTATTTTGATTATAGAAATTTATTTCAACTATAATAATCTACCGATAACACAAAAACTAAACTAATGTTTTGTCACACATCAAATATTTAGTAATATAAATTAGAGAATTTCTTATATAAATTTGCACTGAAAATAAATAAAAATGTCTACTACATAAGTCTCAAGTGTTTGGTTAAAATTAAGTACAGTATCATTAGAAATAATTTTTAATTTATATGAAATTAAATATATATAATCTAGCCTTGTGTGATATTCTCATTGTGTCAATGCTCCAATCATATAATATCATATGCTTGACGATTTTTCTTTGTATGGTAGATGTCTACAAGTATTATTTTATATTGAATATGAATAATAAGATATTGTTGAATTGTAATCTCACATAAAGAAATTAAGAAATACATGATTGAATAATGGATATAAATATAGTGTGTGAGATAATTATTTTGTGCTATCGTAAGCCATGATCAGTTGGCCAAGACTAGTGTTGTACTACTGAAAAGTAATTTAATATTAATTTATATATACTTTAACCTCATGATATCATGTGTTTGGTATATCTTGTGTTTGGTAATTGCACTAAAACAATATATTACGTGTATGGTAATTGCTCTACATCTATTAAGAATTATACAATTGAATAATCTACCGATGACACAAATAAATAGAAGCTAAATAGTAGTCTCACCTGAGGAGTTAGAATATAAATTTGGGATATACATATATAAATTATGCAATAAAAATAATAATACCTATATCTCAAACTCGTTGTTAAGTATATGTGTTGTACCATTTAAAGTAGATTAAATTTAACTGTCTTTATATACCATTTTAGATAGTTTATAACTTATCTAAATTTATATTTATTATACAGCCTCATAAATATTCTCATTACCCATAACAACCTATATCTACTATTAAATAATCTATTGATAAAAAGAAAACTAATGTTTAGGCACACATCAAAGATTTAGTAATATAAATTAGAGAAATTTCATATATAAATTTTGCATTAAAAATAAGTAAAATTTGTACTAAATTAAGTCTCAGGCGTTTGGTTAAGATTAAGTGCACTATTATTATAAATAATTTTAAACTTATATGATATTAGCTATAGACACGTATGATATTCCATTGCTCAATGATCCAATCACCTAACATCATATGCTTGGAATTTTTCTTTGTGTGGTAGCTGTCGACGAAGTATTATTGTATACATGAATACCAATAATAAGATGTTGAATTATAATCCCACGTCAAAAATTAAGAAAAAACATGATTGAATAAAGGATATAAATAGTGTGTGTGAGATAAATTATATTCTGTACTAACTTATCATGATCACGAGCTAAGACTAAGTGTTGTCTCGACTCAAAAGTAGTTTAATTTTAATTTTTATATATACTTTAAACCTCATTATATCACGTGTTTGGTATATCTTGTGTTTGGTAATTGCACTACACACAATAATTACGTGTATGATAATTGCTCCACATCGATTAAGAATTATATAATTGAATAATCTACCGATGACACCAAAAAAAAAGAAGATATAGTACTCTCACACTGAGGAGTTAAGAATATAAATTGGGATTTACATTTATAAATTCTGCAATAAAAATAATACTACCTTACATCTCAAACTCGTTAGTAAGGCTATGTGTTGTACCATTTAAAGTAGATTAAATTTATCTGTCTTTATATACCCTTTTAAATAGTTTAAAACTTATCTAAATATATATAGTTATTATCCAGCATCATAGAATTCTCATTACTCAATGCTCAAATCACTTAATATCGTATGTTTGATAATATTTCTTTATGTGGTAGATGTCAACAAAGTAAAACTATATTAGTTAATAGCAAAAATAAGATGTTGAGTTATAATACGCATCGAGGAATTAAGAAAATAAGTGAGTGATGACATATATAAATAGAGTGTGTGAGCAAATTTAAATTTGTACTACCTTAAGTCTCGTATTAAATATATGTGTTGTACCATTTCAAGTAGCTTAAAATTTAACGTCTTTATATACCATTCTAAATAGTTAAAACTATCTAAATTTATTATTTATTATACAGCCTCATAAAATATTCTCATTACTCATAACAAACCTATATCTAGTATTAAATAATCTATTGATGAAAAGAAACTAATGTTTAAGAGCACATCAAAGATTTAGAAATATAAATAGTGAAATTTCATATATAAATTTTGCATTAAAAAATAAGTAAAATTTGTACGAAATTAAGTCTCAGGCGTTTGGTTAAGATTAGTGTACTATTATTATAATAATTTTAAACTTATGATATTAGCTATAGCCTCGTATGATATTCTCATTGCTCAATGATCCAATCACCTAACATCATATGCTTCACAATTTTCTTTGTGTGGTAGCTGTCGACGAGTATTATTGTATACATGAATACCATAATAAGATGTTGAATTGTAATCCCACTCAAAAAATTAAGAAAAAACATGATTGAATAATGGATATAAATATGTGTGTGAGATAAATTATATTCTGTACTAACTTATATCATGATCACGAGGCTAGACTAAGTGTTGTACGACTCAAAAGTAGTTTAATTTTAATTTTTATACATTATTAACCTCATGATATCACGTGTTTGGTAATATCTTGTCTTTGGTAATTGCACTAAACACAATATATTACGTGTATGATAATTGCTCTACATCTATTAAGAATTATATAATTGAATAATCTACCGATGACACCAAAATAAAAAGAAGATAAATAGTACTCTACACTGAGGAGTTAAGAATATAATCTTGGTATTTACATTTATAAATTCTGCAATAAAATCATACTACTTACATCTCAAACTCGTTATTAAGGCTATGTGTTGTACCATTCAAAGTAGATTAAAATTTATCTGTCGTTATTATCCTTTAAAAGTTAAAACTTATCTAAATATATATAGTTATTATCCAGCCATAGAATATTCTCATTCTCTCATCGCTCAAATCACTTAATATCGTATGTTTGATAATTTTTTCTGATGGAGATGTCAACAAAGTAAAACTATATTAGTTAATAGCAAAATAAGATGATAAGCTTAATACCGCATCGAGCATTAAGAAAATACAAGTAGTGATGACATATATATAAATTGAGTGTGTGAGCTAAATTTTGTACTACCTTAAGTCTCGACCATTTTGGCTAAGACTAAGTGTAGTACGCTCCAACTTAGTTTATAATTTTATTTTGTATACTCTAACCACATAATATATTATGTTTTGATATTTCTCTAATGTATAATATTATTATATGCTAATTATTTTATTTGTATTTTGATTATAAATTTATTTCAACTATCATATCCCCTATAACACATACAAGAAACTATCTTTTGTCACACATAAAATATTTAGTATATTAATTAGAGAATTTCTATATAAATATTGCATTGAAAACTAAATAAAAATGTTCTACTACTAAGTCTCAAGTGTTTGGTTAAATTAAGTACAGTATCATTAGAATAATTTTTAATTTATATGAAATTAAATATATATAATCTAGCCTTGTGTGATATTCTCATTGCTGCTCAATGCTTCATCAAATAATATCATATGCTTGACGATTTTTCTTTGTATGGTAGATGTCTCAAAGTATTATTTTTATATTGAATACGAATAATAAGATGTTGAATTATAATCTCACCTTAAAATACATTAAGAAATACATGATTGAATAATGGATATAAATATAGTGGTGAGATATTATATTTTTGTGCTATCTTAAGCCAGGATCAGTTGGCCAAAACTAAGTGTTGTACTACTCAAAAGTAATTTAATATTAATTTATATATACTTAACCTCATGATATCATGTGTTTGGTAATATCTTGTGTTTGGTATATCTGTGTTTGGTCAATGCACTAAACACAATATATTACGTGTATGATAATTGCTCTACATCTATTAAGAATTAACAATTGAATAATCCATCGATTGACACCAAAATAAAAAGAAGCTAAATAGTAGTCTCACACTGAGGAGTTAAGATATAAATTTGGGATGACATATATAATTATGCAATAAAACTAATAATACCTTATATCTCAACTCGTTGTTAAGTATATGTGTGTACCATTAAGTAGATAAAATTTACTGTCTTTATATACCATTTTAGATAGTTTATAACTTATCTAAATTTATATATTTATTATACACCTCATAAAATATTCTCATTACTCATAACACTATATCTACTATTAAATAATCTATTGATAAAAAAAACTAATGTTTAGGCACACATCAAAGATTTAGTAATATGATTAAGAAATTTCATATATAAATTTTGCATTAAAAATAAGTAAAAATTTATACTAAATAAGTCTAAGGGTTTGTTTGTTAAGATTAAGTGCACCTATTATTATAATAATTTTTTAAACTTATATGATATTAGCTATAGCCACGTATGATATTCTCATTGCTCAATGATCCAATCACCGACATCATATGCTTTGCAAATTTTCTTGTGTGGTAGCGTCGACGAAGTATTATTGTATACTTCAATACCATAATAAGATGTTGAATTGTAATCCCACTCAAAAAATTAAAAAAACTGATTGAATAATGGATTAGAATAGTGTGTGTCAGATAAATTATATTTATGTACTAACTTATATCATGATCACGATGCTAAGACTAAGTGTTGTACGACTCAAAAGTAGTTTAATTTTAATTTTTATCTATACTTTAACCTCATGATATCACGTGTTTGGTAATATCTTGTCTTGGTAATTGCACTAACACATATATACGTGTATGATAATTGCTCCACATCTATTAAGAATTATATAATGAATAATCTACCGATGACACCAAAATAAAAGAAGATAAATAGTACTCTCCACGGAGGAGTTAAGAATATAAATCTGGGATTACATTTATACATTCTGCAATAAAAATAATAATACCTTACATCTCAAACTCGTTATTAAGGCTATTTTTGTACCATTTAAAGTAGATTAAAATTTATCTGTCTTTATATACCCTTTTAAATAGTTTAAAACTTATCCAAAAATATATATAGTTATTATCCAGCCTCATAGAATATTCACATTACTCAATGCTCAAATCACTTAATATCGTATGTTTGATATTTTCTTTATGTGATAGATGTCAAAAAAGTAAAACATATTAGTTAATAGCAAATAAGATTTTGAGTTATAATACCGCATGAAGAATTAAGAAAATAAGTCAGTGATGAAATATATAAATAGAGTGTGTGAGCAAATTTAAATTTGGTACTACCCTTAGTCTCGACCATTTGGCTAAGAGTAGTGTAGTACCACTCCAACTTAGTTTATATTATATTTTGTATACTCTAACCACATAATATTATGTGTTTGATAATCTCTAAATATATAATATATATATACGCTAATTATTTTATTTGTATTT